>NC_088233.1:29147576-29447576 GCF_036934945.1 Oncorhynchus masou masou
AGAGATGGGAGGAAAGTGTAGTCACAAGGCTGAGACACACAAGGCTCAATAGTACATTGACATTGGTGGGGAACCATCCGACTGGGAGGAGTGATCAGGGCCGGTCCTTGCCATTCTGCTGCCCTTGGCGAGACCAAAAATTGCTGGCTATGATTGGTTCAGATTTTGTCCGGACCGGACTAAAAACCAATGTCCATGGATGTGGAAATCAAGGCCGGTCCGGACTGCACCAAAAAAGATGTCCAAAAGGCACCGGCGTCAGGTCCATGCTTATTGAGGCGTAGACTACAGTGTTGCCTGAAATTGAATTGTATGAATGAATGCACTGATCACGACAATGGGGTGAAACACCTGGACAGTTGTGATTGTACATTCCAGATTTTCCATTTTACTTTGACCTGTCTTGTTTTTAGAATATGTTGTTTGTTAACATGAAAGCACATTTTTGAATTGATTGGGAGCCATTTAGGTTAGGCTATTTGTTCGGAGAAACCTGCATGATGTACAAAGTGTCCATCTCATTACAGTTTGTTTTCCCTATCACGTATGAATAGTCTTTTTACCTTGTTTTTTCAACCAGTCCAGTTGGAGGCGGCAATAAACCTTTTGGGGTTATAGTCAGCCATAAAATCCACAGAAGAAGAAGGAGAGTGGAGAGGAATGGATTCGGTTCAGTCAGCTGTCCTGAGCCTTTCCCAGCTAGCTAGTTCATGCTGGATAGAAGGATGGCGCTAGTTAAAACGTGTAGTATTGGTCACCATCTGGAACGACAAGCCGGTGTGAATGACCAGTGCATTTGCTTAACCGGGCAGCTATCACATGTCACTGGCGCTTGCTAACGTGGCCAATTTGTTCCATCCCACTTAATAATATTTTGAGTAGGAAAGCAGCCTAGACGTGAAATAACTTGTAATATTGGTATATATCTGGATGTAATACAGTATACTGCTCAATTTGGGAGAGTTTGCGCTGCAAGCCGCCAACTCAACAACACGGGGTGTCTCGTCCTGATTTCCAAGCACTGCTCTCGTGCAGTAACTCAGAGGGAAGTAGCTAGAAAGTGTAGCTAATATCAGGCCAGGGTGACAGCTAAAGCACATGTATTGCTTTTGTAGTCCGATAAAAACTGAATGATTCTGAACACTACAAGTCCCAACTTCGGCAGACACGTTTCAAATGATCGCTGAAGCGTCTAGCCACCAGTGTAAACTACCTGGCTCATTAGGTTGACTGACAGAATAGACTCCATTCGTCCCCACTCAACTCTTGCTGCGCGACATATGTCATACATTTTGGGCACCAGGCATGTCTGTATAGCCTCTCCAGTGCATGATTACCTTCTAGATGTGTGTGTGAAAGAGAGCAGAGAGACGTTACTTACAGTATGTTTACTGTATGAGTGTTACCTTGATGTTATAGGTAGACCCTGGTAAGAAGAGGTTGAGAAGGGTCTCAGGGATGTCCAGGTGTTTGGTCACCTCTTTGAAGGTGGGGTCTGGATATGGACACACCTCTTTGTACCTATTAAATTAAATAGAAACAACTTTATTTAAAACACCAGATGATATACAAACAACTTTATTTCAAAGTAAATAATGGTGGAATATCAACAACCTATTCCCCCCTTATAGTGTTATTCCCCTAATAGTGTTCCAGGTGAAGGCTTAATCTGGGTCTACATCATATGGCTCCTGACCTGATGACATAACCGTCGACCTGGGAGTCAGAGGGCATGGTCCAAGACAGAAGGATCCCATTGGAGCCCACCCTCTCCCCCTCTAGATTGGTGGGAGGGGATGTTGGGGCTGGGAGAAAAGGAGGGAGAGGAAATGAGAAGAGACAAGACGAGACGAGAACTGTTAAGGCCATATTCCCCAAAATCTCCTAAAAGTCTGATATATGTGACATCAGAAAGAATCCAATCCATGCTTATCAGTACATACTGCCAAAACTAGGAAGTCCTGTCAACAAATTGGGAGGATGGCGAGAGACATTGTGAAAGATACTGTTGTTGTTAGCTATTGGGTCAACCAGGGGGGGGGGGGTTATTAGTGTGTGTGACCAGCTTGCTCTATTCCGGTGAATAGATGCTCAGAGCTATGGCATTTCACTGACATTCACTACAGCATCATTCATTCTATTTAGCAAGGCTAGTGTTACCACACACACACACACACACACACACACACACACACACACACACACAAACGTGCACACACCTACCTACAAACACACACACACCTACACACCGCACGCACATAAACCTACACACACCTACAAACACACACACACCGAACGCACACACACACAGGGTGGGAGATAATAAACATTATCAGCCATTATCAGCAGAGGGCAGCAGCAGAACAGACCCAATGTTTCCTCAGAGCAGACCACTATCATTTCAGCTGTAACACATCTCACCAGTCTTGTTGGTGTTGATTATACGGCTGACCGGTGGGCTGAGGTTGGAGGAGGAGGCGGCGGTCACCATGACCGTAAACACTGTTCGAGGACTCAGACTGGATACGTCAGCCTGAGGAGAGACTACATGATCAGAACATGACCACAACACAACTACAGTATGTGGTTGTAGATGTATGTGTGTGTGTGTGTGTGTGTGTGTGTGTGTGTGTGTGTGTGTGTGTGTGTGTGTGTGTGTGTGTGTGTGTGTGTGTGTGTGTGTGTGTGTGTGTGTGTGTGTGTGTGTGTGTGTGTGTGTGTGTGGAGCAGTCTAACCTGTGAGTGTGTGTATCCCAGGTAGAAGGTGATGATCAGGAGAAGAGTGATGGCCATGCTGGAGCTAGCCCAATTATCCCAGTTTGCTGTTAGCCCAGTTACCAGTTAGCCTAGTTACCAGTTAGCTGTTAGCCCAGTAAGCCCAATTAGCTGTTAGCCCAGTTAGCTGTTTGCTGGTCAGAGGCAGCAGGTTAGAGAGAAAGAGGCAATGTCAGCTCAATGTTAGAGGGCTTAGCACCATTGTCCAATCCAATGTTGCAATTTAGCTACAGCAGGTTACAGCAGTTTAGATCTTAGAGCCGTTGTCCAGGCCTAACGTAGTAACCCAGTCCACAGTTAGCGACAGTTAGCCACGGTTAGCAGGTTAGATTCGACGATATTCAGGGCAGTACATGCCACCATAATGTAGAAACAATTAGAGCAGGAAAGTTACTGTAGTAGTAGTCCAGTCTTATGATAGCAACAGGTTAGCTACAGCAGTAGTAGTTGTAGTCCAGGTCTGGTAGTAACCCAGTCCACCGTTAGCAGTCATTCAGTGGTCAGCAGTTAGCCGGTTAGGCCAGAGAGAGGGAGGGCAGTGTGTACAACATAACTGCATGCAGGAGAGCAGCTTCACCAAATGAATGATTCAGGGTTGAGCTCAGGAGGTCTACCTAATAAATAATGAGCTCTATTACTCAACCTGTGTGTGTATGTGTATGCGTTTGTGTTAGGTTACGCTGGGGGTATCTGACACCTGGCTGCTGAGCAAGGTCGGGAAGGGGTGGGATCTAGGTGAGGGAGAGGTATGTGTTAGTATACGTGTGTGTGTGTGTGTCTCCATAACTCACTTGTGTTGATGTTTACAGAAGCAGATTAACTCCTGTCTCCACTTCTACTGATAACATCTACTGTTTAATAGCTTCTGTGTGTGTGTGTGTTTACCTGTACGAGTCTGTCGACTGTGCGGTAGACAGAGACAGTTCCTTGGTTGGGCAGCAGGCTGACGAGGTACTGGTCCACACACCCCTCTGACTGCTCCCAACGCAGAGAGAAGTTCTGAGCAGACACACTAACCACATTTACACCACGCACACTGCCCGGCACTAAGGGATACAGAGAGAGAGAAAGATAAAAAGAGAGGGGGGGATATTTTATGCACGTGTATAACTTATTGAGAGACCCCTGCTTAAACCCATGCTTAAAATCAGGGAAGTTGTGGTCAGAGTAATGTAGTTATGTGTTACAGTCAGGTACCTGTGGTAACAGTCAGGGAGGCAGCTGTCCCTGCCTCTCCTCGTCTAATGCGCTCCACACTCATGTTGTACATACAGCCATCCCTCAACCCAGTTACTGTAGCAACCTGCCTCTCCTTGGAGACCTCTAACGTATGTGCTTGCGAGCCATTTCCAACAGTTACCCTGTGGAAGTCAAACTGGCCAATGGCAGCGTCCCACCTCACCACGGCACAGGAAGAGTTAACATAGAGCAGAGAGAGGGAACACACACCGGCCGGACCTGCATCAGACAAACACACACGTTAATATAACATCTGAATATGAGATTAGATGAGCTCTGTCTCAGTATCTGACTCTCCACAGCTGAGGGTCAAAGGTTACTACTAGGAGCTCTGATATGGCCCTGATATGGCAAGCCACATTAAGTGTTGCCACAAAGAGGTTGATTTGTGTGTGTGTATGTGTCTTACGTGTGGAGAACTGTGTAGTGACAGGCTGGCTGAAGTCTGATAACAGCAGGCTCAGGACGGTGATGTCATAATCTGATCCTGGGGTCAAACCTCCTACCTGGAGACTGTTGATATGAACCCCCATCTCACGACATGATGACTTGTCCCCAGACAGACACAACAGCAGCTAAGGAGAACACACAGACACAAACACATATACACACACAATCGGACAAAACATTTGGTGACAAAATCAAATGTTGGTGTTTGTTGGAAAGTTGTGTTTGGGCAGTGATAAACCACAAATCAACGACACAGAGCGAACAGAGTGTCTGTTTTATTTGGACGGAATTTATTCTCTATAGTATACAGTAAGTCAGGGGTTCTCAAAGTGAGGTATGCAGGGGTTTGCGACCAGAAAGAAATATATATATACAGTCAAAAGTTTGGAAACACTTACTCATTCAAAGGTTTTTCTTTATTTTTTACTATTGTTTACATTGTTGAATAATGGTGAAGACATAAAAACTATGAATTAACACATATTGAATCATGAGGTAACAAAAAGTGTTAAAAAATCTAAATAGATTTATATTTTAGATTCTTCAAAGTAGCCACCCTTTGCTAAGATGACAGCTTGGCACACTCTTGGCATTCTCTTAACCAGCTTCACCTGGAATGCTTTTCCAACAGTCTTGAAGGAGTTCCCACACATGCTGAGTACTTGTTGACTGCTTTTCCTTCACTCTGCAGTCTAACTCATCCCAAACCATCTCAATTGGGTTGAGGTCGGGTGAATGTGGAGGCCAGGTCATCTGATGCAGTACTCCATCACTCTCCATTGACCTCTGTGAAGCATTTATTTGGGCTGAATTTCAGAGGATGGTACCTAAGGAACTTATCCTCCGCAGGCAGAGGTAACGCTGGGTCTTCCTTTCCTGTGGCGGTCCTCATGAGAGCCAGTTTCATCATAGCGCTTGATGTTTTTTTGCGACAGCACTTGAAGAAACTTGAAGTCCCTAAAATTTACCAGATTGACTGACCTTCATGTCTTAATAATTTAAGCTGTTCTTGCCATAATATGGACTTGGTCTTTTACCAAATAGTGCTATCTTCTGTATAACACAACTGATTGGCTCAAACGCATTAAGAAGGAAAGACATTCCAGGTCATCTGATGCAGCACTCCATCACTCTCCTTCTTGGTCAGATAGCCTTTACACAGCCTGGAGGAGTGTTGGGTCATTGTCCTGTTGAAAAACAAATGATAGTCACACTAAGTGCAAACGAGATGGAATTGTGTATCGCTGCAGAATGCTGTGGTAGCCATGCTGGTTAAGTGTGCCTTGAATTCGAAATAAATCACGACAGTGTCACCAGCAAAGCACCCCAACACCATCACACCTCCTCCATGCTTAACGGCGCCACACATGCAGAGATCATCCGTTCACCTACTCTGCATCTCACAAAGACACGGCGGTTGGAACCTGTCACGAGTCTAACCGAGGGTGATTTCCCTTCCCGGGCAGGTGGCGCTCGGCGGTCGTCGTCACCGGCCTATTAGCTGCCATTGATTGTCTTTTCGTCCCCCTCCTTGTATGTTTATTGGTAGCACCTGTTGGTGAATGATTAGTTTGTCTTTATTAGACAGCCGGCCCGCCTGATTGTTGTGCGGGATTAATGATTGTAACCTTCAGCTCTAATGTAGAGGAACGTGTTTGTTCCTGGTCGTGAAATTTCAGTTATACCTTTCTCATTCCCCATGTTTGGGGCCGTTAGTATTGTGAGCACCCTGTGGTGCGTTGGTGCATTAAAAGAGCACAGCCTTGCACTCTCTGTCTCCTACGTCTGACTCCACACCCACGACACCCGGAGCATTACAGAACCAAAAATCTCAAATTTGAACTCATCAGCCCAAAGGACAGATTTCCACCGTTCTAACGTCCTAGTGGTTAGAGCGTTCGGCCAGTAACTGGAAGGTTGCTGGATCGAATCCCCGCGCTGACAAGGTAAAAATCTGTAGTTCTGCCCCTGAGCAAGGCACTTAATGCACTGTTCCCTGGCGCCAAAGACGTGGATGTCAATTTAAGCAGCCCCCACACCTCTCTGATTCAGAGGGTTAAATGCGGAAGACACATTTCAGTTGAATGGATTCAGTTGTACAACTGAGTAGGTATCCCCCTTTCCCATTGCTCGTGTTTCTTGTCCAAAGCAAGTCTCTTCTTACTATTGGAAGGCTTGATTCACGCATTCTCTTCTGAACAGTTGATGTTGAGATGTGTCTGTCCAACGCTGGTCCGACCAAGCTGATTCCACACTCCAAGACTGCTTCCATCACGTGGACTGGGACATGTTTCGTATTGCGTCAGGCAACAACATTGACGAATACGCTGATTCGGTATGCGAGTTCATTAGAATGTGCGTTGAAGATGTTGCTCCCATAGCAACGATTAAAACATTCTCTAACCAGAAACCGTGGATTGATCGCAGCATTCGCGTAAAACTGAAAGCGCGAACCACTGCTTTTAATCAGGCCAAGGTGACTGGTAATATGACCGAATACAAACAGTGCTGCTATTCCCTCCGTAAGGCTATCAAACAAGCTAAGCATCAGTATAGAGACAAAGTAGAATCTCAATTGAACGGCTCAGACACAAGAGGTATGTGGCAGGGTCTACAGTCAATCACGGACTATAAGAAGAAATCCAGCTCAGTCACGGACCAGGATGTCTTGCTCCCAGGCAGACTAAATAACTTTTTTGCCCGCTTTGAGGACAACACAGTGCCACTGACACGGCCTGCAACGGAAACATGCGGTCTCTCCTTCACTGCAGCCGAGGTGAGTAAAACATTTAAACGTATTAACCCTCGCAAGGCTGCAGGCCCAAACGGCATCCCCAGCCGCGCCCTCAGAGCATGCGCAGACCAGCTGGCTGGTGTGTTTACGGACATATTCAATTAACCCCTATACCAGTCTGCTGTTCCCACATGCTTCAAGAGGGCCACCATTGTTCCTGTTCCCGAGAAAGCTAAGGTAACTGAGCTAAACGACTACCACTCACTAGCACTCACTTCCGTCATCATGAAGTGCTTTGAGAGACTAGGACCTCCACCTCCACAATACCTGACACCCTAGACCCACTCCAATTTGCTTACCGCCCAAATAGGTCCACAGACGACGTAATCTCAACCACACTGCACACTGCCCTAACCCATCTGGACAAGAGGAATACCTATGTGAGAATGCTGTTCATCGACTACAGCTCGGCATTTAACACCATAGTACCCTCCAAGCTCATCATCAAGCTCGAGACCCTGGGTCTCGACCCCGCCCTGTGCAACTGGGTACTGGACTTCCTGATGGGCCACCCCCAGGTGGTGAGGGTAGGCAACAACATCTCCACCCCGCTGATCCTCAACACTGGGGCCCCACAAGGGTGCGTTCTGAGCCCTCTCCTGTACTCCCTGTTCACCCACGACTGCGCGGCAACGCGGCAACGCAGCAGCGCCTCTTCAACCTCAGGAGGCTGAAGAAATTCGGCTTGTCACCAAAAGCACTCACAAACTTCTACAGATGCACAATCGAGAGCATCCTGGCGGGCTGTATCACCGCCTGGTACGGCAACTGCTCCACCCACAACCGTAAGGCTCTCCAGAGGGTAGTGGGGTCTGCACAACGTATCACCGGGGGCAAACTACCTGCCCTCCAGGACACCTACACCACCCGATGTTACAGGAAGGCCATAAAGATCATCAAGGACAACACCCACCCGAGCCACTGCCTGTTCACCCCGCTATCATCCAGAAGGCGAGGTCAGTACAGGTGCATCAAAGCTGGGACCGAGAGACTGAAAAACAGCTTCTATCTCAAGGCCATCAGACTGTTAAACAGCAACCACTAACATTGAGTGGCTGCTGCCAACACACTGACTCAACTCCAGCCACTTTAATAATGGGAATTGATGTAAAATATATCACTAGCCACTTTAAACAATGCTACCTAATATAATGTTTACATACCCTACATTATTCATCTCATATGTATACGTATATACTGTACTCTATCATCTACTGCATCCTTATGTAATACATGTATCACTAGCCACTTTAACTATGCCACTTTGTTTACATAGTCATCTCATATGTATATACTGTACTCAATACCATCTACTGTATCTTGCCTATGCTGCTCTGCACCATCACTCATTCATATCTTTAAGTACATGTTCTTTATCCACTTACACTGTGTATAAGAAATTAGTTTTGGAATTGTTAGTTAGATTACTTGTTGGTTATTACTGCATTGCCGGAACTGGAAGCACAAGCATTTCGCTACACTCACATTAACATCTGCTAACCATGTGTATGTGACAAATAAAATTTGATTTGATTTGATTTTGATTACTTGAACTCTGTGAAGCATTTATTTGGGTTGCAATTTCTGAGGTGCAGTTAACTCTAATGAACGTATCTTCTGCAGCAGAGGTAACTCTGTGTCTTCTTTCCATGTGGCAGTACTCATGTGAGCCAGTTTCATCATAGCACTTGAAGAAACTTTGAAAGTTCATGACATTTTCCAGATTGGCTGACCTTCATGTCTTAAAGTGATGATGGCCTGTCGTTTCTCTTTGCTTATTTGAGCTGTTCTTGCCATAATATGGACTTGGTCTTTTACCAAATAGGGCTATCTTCTGTATACCATCCCTACCTTGTCACAACACAACTGATTGTCTCAAACGCATTAAGATGGAAAGAAATTCCACAAATTAACTTTTAACAAGGCCCACCTGTTAACTGAAATGCATTCCAGGTGAGTACCTCATGAAGCTGGTTGAGAGAATGCCAAGAGTGTGCAAAGCTGTCATCAAGGCAAAGGGACTCAACTTTGAAGAATCTCAAATATAAAATACATTTAGATTTTTAAACACTTTTTTTGGTTACTACATGATTCCATATGTGTTATTTCATAGTTTTGATGTCTTCACTATTATTCTACAATGTAGAAAGTAGTACAAATACAGAAAAACCCTGGAATGAGTAGGGGTGTCCAAACTTTGGACAGGTGCTGTATATATTTGTAAACTGGGTGATTCAAGACCTGAATGCTGATTGGCTGACAGCCGTGGTATATCAGACCGTATACCATGCGTATGACAAAATATTTATTTTTACTGCTCTAATTACATTCGTAACCAGTTTATAATAGCAATAAGGCACCTTGGGGGTTTGTGATATACGGCGAATATACCATGGCTAAGGGCTGTATCCAGGCACTCCGCGTTGCGTTGTGCGCAAGAACCACCCTTAGCCATGGTACAGTATAAATACAAAAAGGTGTATCTTAACGCTACAGCATACAATTACATTCTAGAGGATTCTGTGCTTCCAAATTTGTGGCAACATGTTTTCATTTGCTGCTTGAACAGCCTCCACTCTTCTGGGAAGGATTTTTACTAGATGTGGGAACATTGCTGTGCGGATTTGCTTCCAGTCAGCCACAAGAACATTGGTGAGGTCGGGCACTGATGTTGGGCGATTAGGACTGGCTGATGTTGGAACAGCTCTTGCTGAGCCACTCAAGGACATTCAGAGACTTGTCCCGAAGCCACTCCTGCGTTGTCTTGGCTGTGTACTTAGGGTCATTGTCCTGTTGGAAGGTAAACCTTCACCCCAGCCTAAGGTCATGGAGCAGGTTTCATTAAGGATCTCTCTGTACTTTGCTCCATTCATCTTTCCCTCAATGCTAACTAGTCTCTCCACAGCATGATGCTGCTACCACCATGCTTCACCGTAGGGATTGTGCCAGGTTTCCTCCAGACGGGACACTTCAGGCCAAAGAGATCAACCTTGGTTTCGTCAGACTACAGAATCTTGTTTCTCATGGTCTGAGAGTCCTTTAGGTGCCCTTTGGCAAACTCCAAGCAGGCTGTCATGTGCCTTTTACTGAGGAGTGGCTTCCGTCTCAGCTATCTGGCAACCATAAAGGCCTGATTGGTGGAGTGCTGCAGAGATGCTTGTCCTTCTGGAAGGTTCTCCCATCTCCGCAGAGGAACTCTGGAGCTCTGTTAGAGTGACCATCGGTACTTGGTCACCTCCCTGACCAAGGCCCTTCTCAGTTTGGCCGAGTCTTGGTGGTTCCAAACTTCTTCCATTTAAGATTGACGGAGGCCACTGTGTTCTTGGACCTTCAATGCTGCAATACTTTTTTGTTACTCTTCCCCAGATTTGTGCCTTGACACAATCCTGTCTCGGAGCTCTACAGACAATTCCTTCGACCACATGGCTTAGTTTTTGCTCTGACATGCACTGTCAACTGTGGGATCTTATATAGACAGGTGTATGCCTTTCCAAATCATGTCTAATCAATTGACTTTACCACAGGTGGACTCCAATCAAGTTGTAGAAAAATCTCAAGGAGGATCACTGGATACCCAATTGTCATACTTGAGTAAAAGTATAGATACCTTAATAGAAAGTTACTCAAGTAAAAGTAAAAGTCACCCAGTAAAATACTACTTGAATAAAAGTCTAAAAGTATTTGGTTCTAAATATACGTAAGTATCAAACATAAAAGTAAAAGTATAAATCATTTAAAATTCCTTCTATTAAGCAAAGCAGCAGCACCATTTTCTTGTTTTATGGATAGCCAGAGGCACACTCCAACACTCACACATAATTTACAAAAGACGCATTTGTGCGATGAGACATGGATATCCCTGCCGGCCAAACCCTCCCTAACCCGGACGACGCTGGGCCAATGGTGCGCCGCCCCATTGGCCTCCCGGTCACGGCCGGCTGTGATAGAGCCTGGACTCAAACCCAGAATCTCTAGTGGCACAGCCTTAGACCACTGCACCACTCGGCCTTAGACCACTGCGCCACTCGGCCTTAGACCACTGCGCCACTCGGCCTTAGACCACTGCGCCACTCGGCCTTAGACCACTGCGCCACTCGGCCTTAGACCACTGCGCCACTCGGCCTTAGACCACTGCGCCACTCGGCCTTAGACCACTGCGCCACTCGGCCTTAGACCACTGCGCCACTCGGCCTTAGACCACTGCGCCACTCGGCCTTAGACCACTGCGCCACTCGGCCTTAGACCACTGCGCCACTCGGCCTTAGACGACTGCGCCACTCGGCCTTAGACCACTTCGCCACTCGGCCTTAGACCACTGCGCCACTCGGCCTTAGACCACTGCGCCACTCGGACTTAGACCACTGCGCCACTCGGCCTTAGACCACTGCGCTGTAATTTAAGCTTTCACCCTCCTATTATGTTGCGGGTCAATTTGACCCATTCCCACTTTGAGCTGTCTAAAATACTAGTTAAACTCTCCATGAAATTAAAGGACTTTTCCTAATTTAGGGTCAGGAACCTAACTTCAAAATGTGGACACGCTGATGTGTTGTGGAATCTCTGTGTAGATTTTGTATACAAACATGATGCTGTGGGTCATTTTGACCCGGAGGCTTTCATATGTATAGATATTTCCACAGGTCCAAAATAAACAAGTGTCTTTGATGTGTTTTGTTTTGACTGGTTCTGGTTGCATTTTTATAATTATGTTTGGGTGTAAGTGACTTTCCCAAACTTCTCCTTCTCAGTGTGAGAGCAGCAGATCTCTGACACAGACTCAAAAATGAGCTCCAAACAGAAAGTGCCTGATTTTGAGAAAGGAAATACATTTAACAAAGAATTCTTGAATATAGAGTTTCTGAAATCAAATGTTCTTATATTTCTTCTTTCTGAATGGTCTGGCAAAACAAAATAACGTTTTGCCAGTTTTTTCTTAATTCTTCGACTGTCTTGAGTGTGTTTAAACTGTAAGGGGTCAATCTAAACCATACCACTATTAACATAAATATTTTTCAGCAAAGCACAAGGGTTGAATAGCAAATTAGCAGTTGAAACAATAACAAAGCGATTTACCCGCTATTGTTTCTTTAAAAAGCTGAGGGATGGGGCTGGAGAAATGTAATCACTCTCAAATTCATAGACAGAGATATGGATGCAAGACTGACCATCCTTGGTATCAAAATTATAGTTTTAACCAAGTTTTGAGGCTATACAGTGGTTGTTTAAATGTGCTTCGTTTACAAACATTGAATTTAAACAAGCTTATATTTGGGCACAATTCATGAGGCATTTATAAATTGTATTCTTCAAGAATCAATGGCTACATATCATAAAATTATAAGTACAAAAATGTATGTAGAAACTGCTGATTGCCCCTTTAAAACAGCAAACTTTTCTTTCTGCCTCATGGAAACATTTGTGTAATGCAGGTTATTAGCTTTAAACCTGCACCAACAAAAAAATATCTCTGTCCTATGACAAAATGAGGGGGTCCCTGATGAATTTGCTATCGCATTAAGTCACAAATGTCCAGCAGTAAGTCTGTGTGTGTGTGTGTTTGTGTGTGTGCGTGCATGCGTGCGTGCATGCGTGCCTGTATAGTGCTTGGTCATTCTCCCTGGCGTTGGCTCTGGGGGGGGTCATACATCTTTAAAGTGCAGGTAACCAGAGATGCTCTGTGCTGACGACAGTCGCTAGGCAACCACCAGGTGAGTGTGTTCTCTGAAAGTCTGCAGGTGAGTTTTACTTGACCCCCCGTCCTGCTTCCTCTTACAAATAACTCATTCTGTATGTGTGTGTGTGTGTGTGTGCGTGCGTGCGTGTGTGTGTGTGTGTGCACGCATATGTGTGTGTAACTGTGCGCAAAGGTATTAATATTTATGGGTAAACTGAGACAGCTGTTGCTAATAACAAATCATAGAGAAAAGAGGAGAAGAAAATAAAAGGAGGAGCAGAGTAGATAAGAGAAGGAGAGAGGCGAGGAGAAGAAAGAAGTTAAGGGAGAGGATAGGATGGTGTCCTACCTTGTACCCCTCCACGCCCCCTGCTGGGGCTCCCCAGCTCACAAACACTGATAAGGTCACATCCTCTTCGATCAGCAGCACTTCCTGTGGGGCTGCTGGGACTAGAGAGAAGCACCAGTCAGGACATCTGTTGTCATATCATTCATTCAACATTCACTTCACTGCTCTCCACCATCGGAATTAATTGTTCTGGGTTTGCTGTGTGTGTGTGCGTGTGTGTGTGTGTGTGTGTGTGTGTGTGTAATAAGTAGTGTGTGTGATGTGTTGTGGAGCTGTGTGTACAGTGCAGGTGTGTGTGAATATGTGTGTCTTTGCATGTATGTGTGTGTGAAAATACATTAATAAATTACATTTTTTCTTGACCTTGACATTAACCTGGAACATATGGGGATAAACTGGGGATAAACTCTGAACTCCTCATTTCCTACTGGAACCTCCCAAGATAGGTCACTACTGCTGCCAGCCAAATATGTGTATGTGTGTGTGTCCATAACTCACTGGTGTTGAAGTCTACAGAAGCCGGTGTACTCCTCCTCTCTCCATTGCTGCTGATAACACATACTGTGTAATAGCTTCCTGGGGAAAGGTCCTCAAACCTGTAAGACCTACACACAAACATGCACAAACATGTGCGCACACATACACACATGTGCGCACACACACACACAGCCAGTGTTACCCAACAACAAGTGGAAGCTGGACCAGCCAATAAGGACATATTGTGCCAGGGAGGTAGGACTCACCATGGCTCCTGGGCTGAGAGTTTCAGCTGCTGATTGGAGGTTTGGTTTATGATTGACAGGATGAAGCCTTTGACAACGTCCCTGGCCTGGGTCCAACCAACTGTCACAGACGATGTGGTCCTACTGAGGACTGATACCATCACTGGACTGGGAGCTAACACACACACACAAATGCTGATTAATAAGAACCAGAGAGACCGGGTGTGTGTGTGTGTGTGTGTAAGTGTGTGTACCTGTAGTGATGCTGAGTGTGACAGGGGGGCTGTCTGTGAAGGACTCTTTCTCCGTCCTCAGAGAGAAGTGGTACAGTCTGCCTGGTAGCAACCCAGAGAACACTGCCCTCGGAACACACACCTTCTGGACCTAACACACATATACAGTTGTGGCCAAAAGTTTTGAGAATGACACAAATATTAATTTCCACAAGGTTTTCTGCTTCAGTGGCTTTAGATATTTTTGTCAGATGTTACTATGGAATTCTGAAGTATAATTACAAGCATTTCATAAGTGTCAAAGGCTATTATTGACAATTACATGAAGTTGATGCAAAGAGTCAATATTTGCAGTGTTGACCCTTCTTTTTCAAGACCTCTGTAATCCCCCTGGCATGCTGTCAATTAACTTCTGGGCCACATCCTGACTGATGGCAGCCCATTCTTGCAATGGGATTAGGGTCTGGGGAGTTTCCTGGCCATGGACCCAAAAATATTTATGTTTTGTTCCCCGAGCAACTTAGTTATCACTTTGCCTTATGACAAGGTGCTCCATCATGCTGGAAAAGGCATTGTTCATCACCAAACTGTTCCTGGATGTTTGGGAGAAGTTGCTCTCGCAGGATGTGATGGTACCATTCTTTATTCATGGCTGTGTTCTTAGGCAAAATTGTGAGGGAGCCCACTCCCTTGGCTGAGAAGCAACCCCACACATGAATGGTCTCTGGATGCTTTATTGTTGGTACGACACAGGACTGATGATAGCGCTCACCTTGTCTTCTCCGGACAAGCCTTTTTCCGGATGCCCCAAACAATCGGAAAGAGATTCATCAGAGAAAATAACTTTATCCCAGTCCTCAGCAGTCCAATCCCTGTACCTTTTGCAGAATATCAGTCTGTCCCTGATGTTTTTCCCGGAGAGAAGTGGCTTCTTTGCTGCCCTTCTTGACACCAGGCCATCCTCCAAAGGTCTTCACCTCATTGTGCGTGCAGATGCACTCACACCTGCCTGCTGCCATTCCTGAGCAAGCTCTCTACTGGTGGTGCCCCGATCCCGCAGCTGAATCAACTTTAGGAGACAGTCCTGGCGCTTGCTGGACTTTCTTGGGCGCCCTGAAGCCTTCTTCACAACAATTGAACCGCTCTCCTTGAAGTTCTTGATGATCCGATAATTGGTTGATTTAGGTGCAATCTTACTGGCAGCAATATCCTTGCCTGTGAAGCCCTTTTTGTGTAAAGTAATGACGACGGCACGTGTTTCCTTGCAGGTAACCATGGTTGACAGAGGAAGAACAATGATTCCAAGCAGCACCCGTCTTTTGAAGCTTCCAGTCTGTTATTCAAACTCAATCAGCATGACAGAGGGATCTCCAGCCTTGTCCTTATCAACACTCACACCTGTGCTAACGAGACAATCCCTGACATGATGTCAGCTGGTCCTTTTGTGGCAGGGCTGAAATGCAGTGGAAATGTTTTTGGGGGATTCAATTCATTTGCATGGCAGAGGGACTTTGCAATTCATCTGATCACTCTTCATAACATTCTGGAGTATATTCAAATTGCCATCATACAAACTGAGGCAGCAGATTCCCAAAACTTTTGGCCACGACTCTACTGTAAACCCATTATATAGACACTCCACCACATAAACCCATTCTATAGACACTCCACCCCACCACATAAACCCATTCTATAGACACTCCACCCCACCACATAAACCCATTCTATAGACACTCCACCACATAAACCCATTCTATAGACACTCCACCACATAAACCCATTCTATAGACACTCCACCACATAAACCCATTCTATAGACACTCCACCACATAAACCCATTATATAGACACTCCACCACATAAACCCATTCTATAGACACTCCACCACATAAACGCATTCTATAGACACTCCACCACATAAACCCATTCTATAGACACTCCACCACATAAACCCATTCTATAGACACTCCACCACATAAACGCATTCTATAGACACTCCACCACATAAACCCATTCTATAGACACTCCACCACATAAACCCATTCTATAGACACTCCACCACATAAACGCATTCTATAGACACTCCACCACATAAACCCATTCTATAGACACTCCACCACATAAACCCATTCCATAGACACTCCACCACATAAACGCATTCTATAGACACTCCACCACATAAACCCATTCTATAGACACTCCACCACATAAACCCTTTCTATACTGTAGACACTTAACCACATACATGCACACACACCCTGCTGCCGTACCATGAGTGTGTGGTGACAGTTGAGACAGATGACTTCATAGTTGTGTCCGTGTCCAGAGGCTGGATCCCACAGCATCTCTATTGATGACTCTGTTACTGAGCCCTCTCTCACAGTACTGGGAGAGGCCAGGCCTACACATACAGTTGAAGTCGGAAGTTTACATACACTTAGGTTGGAGTCATTAAAACTCATTTTTCAACCACTCCACAAATCTCTTGTTAACAATCTATAGTTTTGGCAAGTCAAAGGTTAGGACATCTACTTTGTGCATGACACAAGTCATTTTTCCAACAATTGTTTACAGACAGATTATTTCACTTATAACTCACTGTATCACAATTCCAGTGGTTCAGAAGTTTACATACACCAAGTTGACTGTGCCTTGAAACAGCTTGAAAATTTCCAGAAAATGATGTCATGATAGGCTAATTGACATAGTTTCAGCCAATTGGAGGTGTACCTGTGGATGTAGTTCAAGGCCTACCTTCAAACTCAGTGCCTCTTTGCTTCATGGGAAAATCAAAAGAAATCAGCCAAGACCTCAGAAAAAGTCTGGTTCATCCGTGGGAGCAATTTCCAAACGCCTGAAGGTACCACGTTCATTTGTACAAACAATAGTACGCAACTATAAACACCATGGGAACAAGCAGCTGTCATACCGCTCAGGAAAGAGACGCGTTCTTTCTCCTGGAGAGGAGTTCGAAAAGTGCAAATCAATCCCAGAACAACAGAAAAGGACCTTGTGAAGATGCTGGAGGAAACAGGTACAAAAGTATCTATATCCACAGTAAAACGAGTCATATATCGACATAACCTGAAAAGCCGCTCAGCAAGGAAGAAGCCACTGCTCCAAAACCACCATAAAAAAGCCAGACTTAAGGTTTGCAACTGCACATGGGGACAAAGATCGTACTTTTTGGAGAAATGTCCTCTGGTCTGATGTCTGATGAAACAATTTGTAAGTCGCTCTGGATAAGAGCGTCTGCTAAATGACTTAAATGTAAATGTAAATGTAAACAAAAATAGAACTGTTTGGCCATAATGACCATTGTTATGTTTGGAGGAAAAAGGGGGAAGCTTGCAAACCATGGGGGGGGGCAGCATCATGTTGTGGGGGTGCTTTGCTGCAGCAGGGACTGGTGCACTTCACAAAATAGATGGTATCATAAGGTGGGAAAAGTATGTGGATATATTGAAGCAACATCTCAAGACATCAGTCTTGATGTTAAAGCTTGGTTGCAAATGGGTCTTCCAAATGGACATTGACCCCAAGCATACTTCCAAAGTTGTGGCAAAATGGCTTAAGGACAACAAAGACAAGGTATTGGAGTGGCCATTACAAAGCCCTGACCTCAATCCTATAGAAAATGTGTGGGCAGAACTGAAAAAGCGTGTGCGAGCAAGGAGGCCTACAAACCTGACTCAGTTACACCAGCTCTGTCAGGAGGAATGGGCCAAAATTCACCTAACTTATTGTGGGAAGCTTGTGTAAGGCTACCCGAAACATTTGACACAAGTTAAACAATTTAAAGGCAATGCTACCAAATACTAATTGAGTTTATGTAAACTTCTGACCCACTGGGAATGTGATGAAAGCAATAAAAGGTGAAATAAATCATTCTCTACTATTATTCTGATATTTCACATTCTTAAAATAAAGTGGTGATCCTAACTGACCTAAGACAGGGCATTTTTACTATAATTAAATGCCAGGAATTGTGAAAAACTGACTTTAAATGTATTTGGCTAAGGTGTATGTAAACTTCCGACTTCAACTGTACATACACACACTTCATCACCCACAAAATTGTCTGAGGAGATGGAAATATGAGTGTGTTTGTGTGTACTCACGTGTCCTGAGTGTGTGTGTTTGGTATGCTGGTCCGGTCCTGTGTCGGCTGGTGCTGTAGACACTGAGATGGTACTCCTCCCCTGGAGTCAGGCTGCCAACTGTTACTGTGTGCCTACCTGGGGGGAATGGCCACCAATCGCACACACCCTTACACACACACACACCCTCACACACTCCCTTACATACACACACCCTCACTCCATCACACACACCCAGTACTGGTCTCTGGACATACAGAACCACAGAACTGCTTCCTACTGAGAGAGGGACAGCTGCCTGCACGGGCCCAGGCTCTACACAAAGACGGGAACACACACACACAATGAGAAAGAGATACACACAGTATGATGGAGCAACACCAACATTTGTTGAAACTTCAACTTGAACACACACGTCTCTGTGGGCCTACCTGTTCTGTATGTGGTGTTGATCTCTTGGCTCATGTTCTCTCCTCTCACTGAAGCCACACCCACCTCGTAGTTCTGCCCTGGACTGAATATGGCCAGGAACACACACCTGGACTCATTTACCCACAGTTCCATGGGGCGGGCCTGGCTGACGGGGCGTAGCCTAACATAGTACCCATCAGGGCTTTCACCTGACGGGGCGGACCAGCACGCTGTCAGATTCTCCCCTCTGCTAGACACAACCACACCACCTGGGGGGCTCACCGCTACCAACGCACACACACACACACACACACACACACACACACACACACACACACACACACACACACACACACACACACACACACACACACACACACACACACACACACACACACACACACACACACACACACACACACACACACACACACACACACACACACACACACACACACATTCAGCATTATGCTGTAAAAAACAAGTACACCCGAAGCGTTACACAAACACAGACTTTCATACCAGTGTATAGGGTCAGTTCCTCCCCTCCACAGCTCTCCACACCATGTTCTGTGACGGAGTCAACTCTGACCTTGTACTTCCTGAACCCCTCCAGTCCTGCAATCACAGCGGACCTGGCGCTGCTAGCCACAACCATTCTAGTCTCCAGGCCTGAGGCTACACCCTCCCAGCGAACCAGAAAGTTCCACCGCACAGCATGCTGGGAGTCTGGGGCTGTCCAGCTTACTGTGATCTGACTGGCTGTCACATTGCTAATGGTGATGTTTCGAGGGGGAAGGGGCCGTGTGTGACAAGTCTGCACGCTCCCCAGGTTCCATGCGGCCCCAGTAAGGTGGGAGGCTCTGAGGGACAGAGAGTAGACCTTGCCTGGGTACAGGCCTGGCACTTTCAGCCCTCTGGAGAATAGAGACACTGGGACTCGACCTGCAGTCCTCCTCTCCTTCTCTTCCCCATGTTTTTCCTCCTTTCCCTCCTCTTCTTGGTATTGGACATAGAGCTGGGGGGCAGGGTGAGAGGAGTTTACGAATGTGAGGTCACTCCAGTGAAGCTCTGCATCTCTCTCTGTTACCTCCACCAGGTGAAAGTTGAATAAAGGAGGGAGGAGAGGGACTGAGAGAGAGAGAGAGAGAGAGAGAGAGAGAGAGAGAGAGAGAGAGAGAGAGAGAGAGAGAGAGAGAGAGAGAGAGAGAGAGAGAGAGGGTTAGTGGGTGTCGGACAGGGGTAAAGTGTTATTAGGGTGTTTATTGACTCTGGTATTGAATGTATTAATGCATACTTTCCCAGTGACAGATATAGGGTAAAGGAATGTGGCAAAAGAACGAAGTCAGGAAGTAGCCTCGTCCAGTAGTGTTCCTCTGTAGAGCAAAACAGTCCGTCTGATTGGCTGGCAGTGATGATGATGTCATAGCACTCGTCAGGTTGTAGGAGGAGCCATCAGACCAGCGGGGCAGCCCCTCATCCTGTGAAGACAAACAACAACAAAAAACGTTGTGTGTTTTTTTTGCCAGACACATGCTGGGAATGTCCCAGTCATCAGTTTTAAATCACAGACTAACACACTCCTCTGTAAGGAGGAAGCTAATGTGTCTGACTGTTTAGAAAGCAAACACCATTCATGCTAACACAGCCATTTATCTCACTCACATGCATATATGTGTGTGTGTGTGTTACCAGTCTGTCGTTGAGAGCGGTCCAGAGCAGTAGTAGGTTGTTGTGTGTAGTCAGGTGAGAGGAGAGGAGGAGGAGGTCTCTCTCTGTTTTAACATCCACCAGGTGTCCTCCTGAAGCCATGCCTATACAGGTTTGCTTGGCATCGCCCCACGACAGGCTCCGCCTACTCACACTGTGGCAGCTCCTTCCACTCGCCAGCCAACCAATAGGACACTGGGCTGAGGAGAGACAGTGGTCAACTCACAGTCAACATAGACATACAGTGGTCAATGTTAATTATGTGTGTGTGTTGTACCTGTCTCCATCGTGGTGTGTAGTCTCTGGGTGAGGCTGATGTTGAGGTGTGTGAGAGGTGTGGTCAACTCTGCTGTGATGCTGTAGTGTGCTCCAGGCTGCAGACCTCTCACTACGTACGAAGAGGTGTGTGTGTGGTCAGAGTGTGTCTGTTCAGTGTGTGTGTATTCAGTGTGTGTGTGTTCGATGTGCATGTTGTGTAGACTGAGAGCAGTGAGGCTCTGTCTGTTCTGTAGGCTGCAGGTCAGGAGAGTGCTGGTGGTGGTCACCTCGACACGGAGAGAGGAGGGGGGGACAGGAGCTACACAGTGGTGCACGCACAAACAAACATACACAAATGCACGCACACACACACACACACACCAGCCTGTTTCAATTTAATCCATCTTTTAACTTCTGTTTCATAACAGGACATCCCTGTATAGGTCAGGGGTCAGGGTAAGGCTTACCGATATGAAAGGTCTTAGTCTTCAGTGTGGTATTGTTTTTAATAGCATTCAGCGTGATGTCACTTCCTCCTGGCTCCTTAGCCAATTGCAGAAACAGCCTGCAGTCAGGAGAACACTCAGAGCGGCCAATCGGATCCAGCCACACCTGTAGGGGTGGGACAGAGAGTGGTTTAGTGGTTGCGATATGGTTGTGGTTGTCCGGTGGCTGTGCGGTATGACCGTGAGGCTGGGTGCTGGTTATATGGAGCTAGTGTTATGGTTGTATGGTGGATTACGTTCTGACCGTGAGGTTGTGTGCAATCTGGTAGGAGACGGTGTACCAGTCTGGATCCTGACTGGTGGGGAAGTGGCCAAACACAACCTCAACAACCACGACCGCAGGATCTGACCACTGCACACACAAGAGACTGACCACCTGGAAAGAGAATGAAAGAGAAAAGAGAGACTTTTCACCCTCAGAAATTCTATACATATCATTTTTGAAACTTTGGCACAGACGGTTAAAAGAAGAGTGTTGTGATAAATCATAACTGTTTCACCTAAAAGGTATAGCTAGAAACTGCGTGTGTGTAGTTGTGTGCGTGTCTTACCTGGATGAACCCTGCCAGCAGCCACATATGCACGGTTCCATCCATGGGGAAGCCTGGTAATCTCATCAGCACACAAGAGGAATGGCATTCACAATCATCTATAGATGGTACCACAACATACACCCAATATCAATGTTGCTTTGGAATCAGAAACTCATGGATGTTTGTATATCCCATCTATGTACCAAAGAGCGAAGAAACTACACGACCAGAGGTTCCAGTAAGGTCTGAGGTTGTCAGAGCTCTGTATAAGAGGAGTGTATCACAGCTGAACTACACCAGAGTAGTCCTTCCCAGTGATGCAACACAACTTTGAATTTAGCGCCCCTCAGCAACTTTCTTTGAAGCAGAGCCTGTGTGGAGGCGTGCACAGTCCCATTCAATCAGTGTGTGTGTGTCGCTAACACCAATTTGTTCTGCCCCTGCCACCCTTCTTCTTTGTTGGGATAAGAGCAGGTTACTATGACAACTAGGCTTAAGGAACTTATGAAGAGAGAGGGAGAGAAAGAGAGGGAGAGAGGAGGGAGAGAGAAGGAGTGGAAAGGAGAGAGAAAGAGAGGGAGAGAGAAAGAGTGGGAAGGAGAGAGAAAGAGAGGGAGAGAGGAGGGAGAGAGAAGGAGTGGGAAGGAGAGAGAAAGAGAGGGAGAGAGAAAGAGTGGGAAGGAGAGAGAAAGAGAGGGAGAGAGGAGGGAGAGAGAAGGAGTGGGAAGGAGAGAGAAAGAGAGGGAGAGAGAAGGAGTGGAAAGGAGAGAGAAAGAGAGGGAGAGAGGAGGGAGAGAGAAGGAGAGAGAAAGAGAGGGAGAGAGGAGGGAGAGAGAAGGAGTGGAAAGGAGAGAGAAAGAGAGAGGAGGGAGAGAGAAGGAGTGGGAAGGAGAGAGAAAGACCGGGTGAAAGTAAAGAACTTAAAGTTCACTAGATAGATAACACTCCATACACCTCAGCATGTTTGCAGATTTATACTCCTCTCTGTCGTGATGCAGTGATATGCCAACCAAGTCCACTGTGTTCCACACAGCAGATCAAAGCTGTGTGTGAATAAGCGAGTGGTTGAATGTGAGAACTGATCACTGATCAATCACGAATCAATCAATGACTAATCAATGTGGATTCATGCCTCTCCAATAGTTCATATCTTCCTTCTGGAGGTCACTGGTGTTTTACCTTGGATGAAGTGTCATTAACACTGTGTATTTACATGGTAATTATATATACAGATTGTTAGACTCCCACACGCACCATTATTACACACCACCAGGATAGAGCAACACAAACACACGTCAGCACTGAACAAGCTGTGTCAGCAGGGGAGTGTGTGTGTGGAGGAGGAGGATGAGTTTTTCATTCACGCAACAAAACACCCACCAATCAGTTAGTCATTGTTAAATGTTTTGTTTTATTCTGAGAGGTTCTGTATGACTAGAGACTCTAGTCTATCTGATGGCATCAGCACATACTGATTACTGGCACAATGCTTCACATTAAACAACACAACAAATACAGCGTTCTGTTGAAATACAGATCATCTACCATCAGATGCTCAGGTGGATTATCACCTTACTAAATAATTGATTGAGTTAAATACAAATATTTTTGGATAAAAGCTTTACACTTGTAAAAAAAACAACCTATTTTGTAAGAGAAATTTGATTGGCATATAAAACATGTCAGTCATCAAGAGACCACTAGATCCATACTAAAGCAGCAGCGGTCTTGTCAGCTCAGACCAACTGATCTAAACATGTTAAAGTCCGAGAGGACCAGTTAGTGTTACACACGAGGAGGAGCAGGCTACAGGAGTACAGATAGGCCTAGTGTTATCATAGTACAGCAGGAACAGGTTACAGCCCTGCACATCTGACCACTACATATCTGTAACGACAGGGTCACTATAACAGGTCAGCATACAGCCCTCCACAACACACTGAAGGAAGACTAAAGAACTCGCCTACCTGGACGCTTGACCTGTCTACTCTGACCTCTAACCTCTGTTCCATTTCCATCCCTCCTATTGAACTCCATAATGGAGCTCACACTGACTAGCTTCGCTCTCTCTTTAGTTCCATTGGCAGGAGCAGTCGACAGGCTCCTGGAAGCTGTAAACCACCAGGGTAGCGTTGTGTGAGCAGTACAGGGTGACGGAGCGGGTTTGTAGTCCACTCTCCCTGCAGCACTTACAGAAGCGGGCGTGGCTGTTGATGTTGAAGTTAAAGATGGTGGCAGACGGACACTTCCCATCACATGAAAACACTGTCACCTGAGAGAGAGAAAAGACAGAAAGGGGGAGAGAGAGAGGGGGAGATTTTATTCTCTATCAGTGTTAACTTTTTAAAACTGTCTTATTGACACTCTCTCTCTCTCACCGGTGCGTTGCTCCTGCAGTCGTCTTTTCTGATGGTGGTTCGGATTGCCACACGCTTACACGTCTTGCCGTCCTCCTTACCTAAACACACACGCACACAGAGGAAACGCTGAGATGCACACGCACACACACACACACACACACACACACACACACACACACACACACACACACACACACACACACACACACACACACACACACACACACACACACACACACACACACACACACAGCTTTCATCCTCAGCCCTAGATTCCTGTCACTCACACAGTCAAAGTTCTATTGAGCTGGGCTCTTTGTTGCCTAGCAGCGGGGGCTCAGTTTGATCGACAGTCAGCTGACCGGGGGGAGCAGTTCTCATGCCAAAGACCCAGATCCTATTGGCCACTGGCCAATCAGGTTAAGCAACAGGGGGTTGGGGCTGGTTGGTGGAATGTGGAAAGATAGCTTGGGAGTCCAGCTCTACTCTCTTTATGCTTGAAGGAACAGGAATGATTCTAACTCACATAGAGCAGTGGTTTCTAACCAGGGGTACTAGGAACCCTGGGGGTACTTGGCCTATCAACCAGGGGTACAAGGAACCCTGGGGGTACTTGGCTTATCTACAAGGGCTACTTGAGAAGACTCATGAGGCCATAGGCCTACTGGTAAAATACACGAGGGGGTAATTCAGGGGCACTCCATGCAGAGCAAAATTCAGTTGGTGGTACAGTAACCGCTGTCCTAGAGGATTCAGCACAGCAATAACATATTGAACCATTGGAATAGGATTTTGCTATGAGGAATGTTAGGTGAACCTTGACCTGTAGTTTATATGTATGGAGTGGTAGGGTTAGGACTAGAACACACTCACTGTGAGAGGTGAGAGATCGTGGTACCTGTGTCACAGTTACTACTACCAGTTGGGGTTATGGGGTGAGATGTGAGAGGTTAAAGATGAAAGGTGAGAGGTCGTGGTACCTTTGTCACAGTTAGTACTACCAGTGGGGGTTACGGGGTTAACGGTAAACGGTAAAACACCGACTCCAGAACCTGGGAGCAGCGGCAGGAACAGCAATGTCAGGAGAACGTTAGGAAAACACACAGGTTAACGTTGGTTTAGAACACATTTTCACACACACAGAGTAATCAGCGCAGTGGCATGCACAGCCATGGGAGCCAGACAGTGTTCTCTGAGACTGGGGAAGACAGCCAGACGGCCAAACACTCAGGATCACTACACACTGATGCACCAAGGCTCATTCTCACTGGACAAACTCTAAACACCAAGCATCACCATTGGCCAAACTGTAACAAACGTAGCATTCCCATTGGCCAAACTGGTCAAGCAGGCAAGCGGGCAAGGAGGCAGAACTGCTGTTATTACTGGGAGAGCAGACTGGGTCTGTTGTCTTCACCTTTACATGTGAAATTAGTGTGTTTAATGGGACAGTTCACACAAAATACAAACTGCCTTCATTTTCTGGACACCTAGAAAGTACAGTATGGAGTCAGGTTAGCTACAGTGTATCATTAGCATCATAGAGTCTAAAACAACAGGAATGGTAGGACCGCTGTCTGCATGCTTTTGTTCTCCAGAAAACTGTGAGGTATGACAATTTCCCCACTAAAGAAAATATTTTATAAATCAACAGTAAAATCCTCCTTTAATATTATCACGATATGTATCAGGACCATCAGGCAGATCTAGGACCACCCCTAGAGCAGAGGCTACTGGGTAGTGTAGTGATTCATGCTCGTTGTTGCCAGCCAACCACAAGCTTTTACTCTGTCCAAGGCTGCAACAGGCCGCACCCCCCCCAAACCAGTCAGCCAATAAGCCCAACCACTGCCAGGCAACGCCCTGCCCACCCCTGTGATTGACAGCCGAAAGCATATGAGAAGCGAATGTGATTGGTCACTCACACGTCCTGCAGCAGCCGTCCACATAGCTCTGGACCACGCCCCCATTCTGCAATGATTGAAGAAAGGTTACAGACAGACATAATTGTGTGTGAATGTCAGTGAGTGAGTGAGTGAGTGAGTGAGTACCTGAGTGCACTCTGTGTCATTGAAGGGGGGGCAGACCACCCCTGAGGCCAGCATCACAGTTCCCACTGTCGTCTCAACACAATCATACCGCGTACAGTTATCCACCCAGGAGCTCCCTGCCTGTACATACACACACTAAAAGTTAGCCATCCAGTATTTCCCCGTCTACACACAAAGTGTTTGTGTGTTAGGTAGAGTGTGTGTCTATTTGGCAGTATAATGATGTGTGTGTTCTCACAGTGAAGAGCTCAGTGGTTCCGTTGTGATTGTTGAAAGAACAGGAGACATTCTTACAGGAGCCACAGCACACCTGAGGATCTGATGATGCTACGTACAGCTGGTGCTAAGAGAGAGAGTGAGTGGGAGGGGTGGGTGGACACAGAGATTCCAGAAGAATTTACCTAGCTCCGATCAGGATGGAGGTTTGTGGTATGTGTGTGTGTGAGAGAGAGAAACACATACCTGGCCACACTTCTGAGAGCAGTTGACAGCGGACACTTCCATGGCGTAGTATCCAGTGTGTGTATCACGATGTGTCAGACAATGGACGGTGTAACACAGCTCTCCTTCATAGTACTGAATCAGGCTCTGCCCCGGACCCAGCACCGTGACTCCCTGGAACACACACACCTCCGCCTTCTCTACACACACAGGTCAGGGCTCAGGAGTTAGGTAGCCTAGCAGTGTGTCTGTGCATAGTGTGTGTGTGTGTGTGCGTGTGGGGGTGTCTGTGCATAGTGGGTGTGTGGGTGTGTGTGTGTGTCTGTGTGTATGAACTTACTGCAGGTGTAGAGGGGGCAGCCACAGGTGCTTCTGCTGTCTGCGACCTCCACCTGTACCTCCCCCTGACAGACCAGAGACGTTACTATGACCACACACACACACACACACACACACACACACACACACACACACACACACACACACACACACACACACACACACACACACACACACACACACACACACACACACACACACACACACACAATGCTGAAGCTGACTGACTCACCACCTGACAGACTGGGCTGTCCTCACAGTGGCACTCTGAGAGGAGGAGAAAAAGACTGGGTTTACTACACAACTGGAGGCCTAGAACAGTGTTCTCTGTTTGGACAACAAGATTTTTTCAAAGAAACAGTTCTGGGAATGTTGGTGTGTGTATGTGGAGTACAAAAGTGTGTGTGTGTGTACCACAGTGACGGTCGGGGCAGCAGTGTCCAGGTAGGGTTGTTTGGATCAGAGACAGACCAGGAGAACAGCTCAAAGTCGACTCAGGACACAGGTTCACGTCACACACTGCACACAGGAGGACATTGCGCTAAACATCAACACTGTGTGTGTATAGCGTGTACAGCTTGTGTAGAGTATAATGTTTGTGTGTGTTACCACAGTGGTATTGAGGGCAGCAGCTGTGGGTGGTGTTCAGATCCACAGCCAGTATCTCTCCATAAGAACAGGACGGCACGGGCTCGATACACGACTCACACACTGCAGAAAGAACACAAACATTCCACTGACTGTGTTAACATTTCCTTTACAACTTGTACCCCAAGTCCAGCTACAGTAATGTTGGATGGAGACGGTAGACCCATTAAGAAGTATAAGGTTCGACCTTACCACACAGGAAGGTGTAACAGCAGGAGTTGTCCTCACGAACCTCCACTAGGAACTGATCTTCTCTACAATCAGGGGCGGTGAGGGGGGGACAGGCATGGGGGTCGCACTCTGGGACACACCAATCACAGGACTCAGTTATTAAAACACACCTAACAATACCATCAAATGATGAAAGATATTATGTTTTGGTTCAGTACCTACCACAACGGTACTCTGGGCAGCAGGACAGGGCACTGTAACCAATCACCAGCTGGTTCCCATTCTCACAGGGCGGAGCCTCACTCTCACAGATGGTCAGATTACATTCTGAGGGAGAACGAGAAAAAGAGAGAGTAGGTGTGTTCATGTCGGTGTCTAACCATGCATATATATGTGTGTGTGTGTGTGTGTGTGTGTGTGTGTGTGTGTGCTCACCACAAATCTGCTTGGGGCAGCAAGCCCCCTCCTCCAGGACATCCAGTACGTACTCTCCCTCCCTCTCACACAGCAGAGTGGGACTAATGCTACAGTCAGGTTCTACTGCTACCACAGAACCGTTCTCCAGGCAGCGGAACAGACAGCAGCTACGCAATGACCCGTTCCACACCTCCCCAGGGGCCCGCGGAGACCCCTCGTTATCAGTACACACTACACACATAGACACAGACACACACGTTAACAGTACACACTAAACAACAGAACCTGTACTACACAGTCATACAGAGCACCTGCTCACAGCATTGACATACTAGAGCTGACATGTAACTGACATGGAGCTGACACAGAGCTGACATACTCACCACACTGCTCCTCTGTGACGCAGTAAGAGGAGTCTGCTCGGTGCAGGATGGTTCCAGAGCGACACACACACTCCTCTCGGATGTGGGAGCAGGTGGTCTCCTCATAGAACTCTCTGTTCTGACAGGTCCGGGTGGTACAGGTCGACACACACGCCTGGTACTCCCTACCTGGGGGACACCTCAATGCTACACATGCACACACACGCAGGCGCATGCGCACACACACGTAGACACATGCGCGCACACACACACACCGCAAGAACACACACTTGTGTCATCACCAGCTAATGCAAACCTGATGTGTCTGTGTATGTGTGTGTATACGAGGTCCTTACGGCAGAAGTTGTGTCGTCTCCAGTTGATGCAGACTTGGTAAGTGTAGCAGACAGCTACGTAGGCTGCCAGGAAGTCACACTGGTGGGCCTTATAGTGGAGGTCGCCTGCCCACATCACATCACAGAACTGTTCTGGAGACACCTTGCTGTGGCAGGGAGTGAAGGGTCTCTGTCTGAGCATGGAGAGACAGGTAGAGCAGTCTCCAGTGGTACAGTTGTCTCCGATGCGTCGTGTGTGTTCCGTGTCCTCTGAGGTGTGGACCCTCCAGGCCTGCAGGAATAGACCCAGGTCTGCCACCTCCCTCACCACCGTACCGTTAGGCAGCTTCAGGTCATCCGCCGGGTTCCCGTCACAACACCCTGGGAGACACACCAGCAGGCACATGCACAGCTGAAGTTTAGAGAGGAGTAGAAGGTGCTTGTCATGCCTGCTCCCCAGCATTACACACACCTGCTACTCCCCATCATTACGCACACCTGGACCTCATTATCACCTTTATTTCTCTCCCTTTATTTAGCACTCTGTAGCCTAAGTCATCAAGGCAGCATTGTTTCCATTCACGTTCTGTAAGCATCTCATGTTTTGTTTCTATGCATTCTTTATTATTTTATCGCCTTTTATGCTCGCTTCGAGGCAAGCAACACGGAAGCATGCATGAGAGCACCAGCTGAGATATAGGGGGAGCTGATCCGGGTGCCTTGTCTGCTCCCACCATATCTCCTTTCTTCATACAAATGACGGAGATTTGGGCCTAAGTCATCAGGCGGCCTTGTTTCCATTCACGTTCTGTACGCATCTCATGTTTTGTTTCTCTGCATTCTTTATTATTAAACTCACCTTCTGCACCTGCTTCCTGACTCCCAGAGTATTAGTGACAGTGCTCAACTAAAGTAAGACAACGTCCAAACCCAAAATTTGTAAGAGCATTGACAAGAAATAGGCCCTACTCTCACTCACAATTTTAAAACCTTATTTATACAACTATTAAGGACGCACGCATTCACTGAACTAGGGCAAAAATAAGGTATGGTCAGGTATGAGAGAAACTTTCCCTCTTCCAGATTCATTAAATCATGCTTGTGGACTTCATATACCTGATCTGACAGTGAAGGATGAACATGTTAAGAGTAAATGCCAAATCTAGCTAATTTCATGGCTGTCTTACCACAGAGGCCTCTAGTAGGAGCAGATGTGTTGGAGGGGGCAGTGTATTGCAGCACCATGATGCCAGTGCTGTGGTACCACTGTATGTTGACTCCTTCAGGAGTGGTGATCAGGTACATACTGCCTGTGTCCTCTACTGACAGAGCCTGGCGGGAGAAAGGCAGCCGTGCCTTGATGTGGTTCACTGACACCTGGACACGCATACGCACGCACACGCACACACACACACACAGAGAGGTAGCATGAGTAGTGTTGTACAGTGTGGTAAAAGTCAGATGCGGTCAGTGATGGTCACCTTGCGGTCTAGGCGGTTGATGATAATCCTGTAGGACGGAGTGGTGATGTTCAACTTCTTAAAACACAAACCTGACGTCCCACCACTAGGGCTCTGAGAGAGGGAGAGAGGCCCTGGTCAGAATGAACACCATCATCACATACATGATGATTAGATGTTAAAGGGAAACTTACCGGTCGTCTGATGGAGTTGACGCTCTAAAAAGGAATCAAGACAAAGCCAACAGATCAGTCAGGAGCTTATAGCATCCCATAACAGTTTATAATACATCTATAATAACATAAAGTACTATAACACTACAACAACTACAGCAGCATATAACACCTAACAGTCTGTGTACCTGGCTGGTAGGGCATTTATCCACTGTTCCTATGATGTTCTCTCTGGGCAGGTAGACCAGGATGTAGGAGCCATTATCATACAGCGCCACGTTGTTACCGTCAAACGTTATCACACGCAGGTCTGACATCACCGAGCAGCGACCTAACACACACACACACACAAGCACAACGCGGATAGGCAAAGACACACAAAAATGTTATGTAAAGTGTGTTTGTGTATGCACAGTAGTGTGTGTTCTTACAGGGGCACTGCCAGAGTGGGCAGCAGGGATCGGTGTTGGTGAGGACAGCCATGCCCAGCAGAGAGCAGCGAGGAGGAGTGGTGTTGTACCGACAGTGGAGGGAGGAGTTATGGAGGAGCAGCTCCCCGTTAAAACAGATCAGCTCTGTACACTCATCTACACGGTAGGAGTACGGGGGCTGGAGAGAACAGATAGAAAGACAGAGAGATCAAGGAATTCAGCTTCTGGCAGAGGGAGTTCTCCAAGGCTGCATGCTCGGCCCTCTTATCTTCTCCATACGCATTGGCTCTCACTGATTGGCTCTTACTGTGCATGGGGCGGTGGGCAGGAGGAAGGGGGGCAGCACTGTTGGCATGCTGACTGCCTCAGGTGTAGGAGAGAAGTCTGTGCTGGTGGATGTTTCCGTGGTTATGAACTCCGTCGTCTCTGGGGGTGATGTCGACATGGTAACAGAGGAGGTGTCATATACAACTGGAAATACAGAGATGGTCTCTGTGGGCGTAGGAACAGGATGATGTGTTTGTGTGGTGGTTGGGGTGTGGGTGTGGGTGGAGGGGGAGAGAGGAGGAGGGGGAGAGGAGGTGAGGAAGGAGGTAGTGGCTGGGGGAGAGATAGAAGACTGGGTGGAAGGCTGGGGAGGGGTAGCAGAAGGGGGAGGATGTGGAGTGGTGGAGTCAGTCACTGCCAGGCTGGGGGGAGTAGGGGTGGCTACTGTAGTGACCTCTGAAGGGGTCAGGGTCATGACCCCTGTGGTGCTACTAGTAGTGGTGGGTGAGGAAGAGGGGGAGACAGAGGGAAAGACTGCAGGTGAAGTGGTGTGCTCGGTCACAGTGGGGGTGGAGGGTGAGGGCAGGGAAGGGAGAGGAGGAGAGGGGGAGCGAGCAGGGGTGAGTGTGTGGGTGAAACGCTCAGTCAATGGGGCTGTACTGGGAGTGGTGGGGGCTCTGGTGGCAGTAACAGTTGTAGAGGCAGCACTGGTTGTAGTTCTGCTACTAGTAGTAGTGGTCCTAGTAGTGGTTCTAGATGTAGTAGTAGCAGTACTAGTAGGCCTAACAGTAGTAGTAGTAGTGGGGGCTGTAGTGGTAGTAGTGGGGGCTGTAGTGGTAATAGTGGGGGCTGTAGTGATAGTAGTAGTAGCTGTAGTGGTAGTAGTGGGTGCTGTAGTGGTAGTAATGGGGGCTGTAGTGGTAGTAGTGGGGCTTGTAGTGGTAGTAGTGGGGGCTGTAGTGGTAGTAGTGGCAGTAGTGGGGGCTGTAGTGGTAGTAGTAGGGGCTGTAGTGGTACTGGTGGGGGCTGTAGTGGTAGTAGTGGGGGCTGTAGTGGTAGTAGTGTGGGCTATAGTGGTAGTAGTGTGGGCTGTAGTGGTAGTAGTAGGGGCTGTAGTGGTAGTAGTGGGGGTTGTAGTGGTAGTAGTGGGGGCTGTAGTGGTAGTAGTAGGGGCTGTAGTGGTAGTAGTGGGGGTTGTAGTGGTAGTAGTGGGGGCTGTAGTGGTAGTAGTAGGGGCTGTAGTGGTAGTAGTGGGGGCTGTAGTGGTAGTAATGGGGGCTGTAGCGGTAGTAGTAGTAGCTGTAGGGGTAGTAGTAAGGGCTGTAGTGATAGTAGTAGTAGCTGTAGTGGTAGTAGTGGGGGCTGTAGTGGTAGTAGTGGGGGCTGTAGTGGTAGTAGTGGGGGCTGTTGTGGTAGTAGTTGGGGTGGTGGTTGTTTGGTTTACGAAGGCATAGGGTGTAGGAGTGGGAGGAAGGGACACACCTGAGGACAGACACACAGACATAAATTAACACCGATTTACCTGTACTTTAACAGATCCTCGTGTGACACACACTCTACTCACAGTCCTCTTTGTAGACACATCTCCTGGTGACCTCATCAAGAACCATGTTTTTGGGGCAGCGAGGGAAACAGCCCTCCACCCTGCCAGACACACATAGACAAACGTTCAAAACCTGTATTAAACATTCTCTTACAGTGTAATACGATGTTGTAAGCGTGTTTCTAAGTGTGCATTTGTAAGCGTTTGCAAGGTGTGTCTTACGGGGGCAGGAAGTGGCAGCGTGTTGCGGCGAGGTCGCTGCATGTACGAACACAAGGACTGGCACATGCATGGTAGCGCCATTCACACATCATACGGAACGGGATCACAAAACTGCTCTCTGGAATACACACACCATCAACATACACACAATAAACACAGAAAAATAAACTGTGTGTGTGTTCGTACCGCTAGCTTCTGTTTACCATAGAGATCGTTTGAATCTATCTGTTCTCTTCTACCTTTTCCAGCAGGAAAAGTACCAGGATGTTGTCTCTGGTTTTGAAACTGAATTTAGAGAACTGAATTTGAAAACTGGTTCTGAATGCATCTGAGAAGTTGAATATACACTATATAGACAAAAGTATGTGGACACCTCTTCAAATTAGTGGATTTAGCTGTTTTAGCCAAACCCGTTGCTGACAGGTGTATAAAATCGAGCACATAGCCATGCAATCTCCATTTACAAACATTGGCAGTAGAATGGTCTTACTAAAGAGCTCAGTGACTTTCAACGTAGCACTGTCATAGGATGCCACCTTTCCAACAAGTTAGTGCCCCGGTCAACTGTAAGTGCTGTTATTGTGAAGTGGAAACGTCTATGAGCAACAAGTGGTAGGCCACCCAAGCTCACAAAACGGGACCGCTGAGTGCTGAAGTGCGTAGCGCATAACAATTGTCTGTGCAACACTCACTACCGAGTTCCAAACTGCTTCTGGATGCAACGTCAGCACAAGAACTGCTCATCGGAAGCTGGCGACCGTGTCTGTGTCCATGAGTTTCCATGGCCGAGCAGCCACACACAAGATCACCATGCAGAATACAAAGAGTCAGCTGGAGTGGTGTAAAGCTCACCTCCATTGGACTCAGGAGCAGTACAAACGCATTCTCACATGAATCACACTTCATCATCTGGCAGTCCGATGGGCGAATCTGGGTTTGGTGGATGCCAGGAGAACACTACCTGTCCCAATGCATTGTGTCAACTGTAAAATTTGGTGGAAGAGGAATAATGGTATGTGGCTGTTTTTCATGGTTCGGGCCAGGCCCCTTAGTTCCAGTGAAGGGAAATCTTAATGCTACAGCTTACAATGATATTCTAGACGATTCTGTGCTTCCAACTTTGTAGCAACATTTTGGGGGAGGCCCTTTCCTGTTTCAGCACAACAATGCCCCCATGCACAAAGTGAGGTCCATACAGAAATGGTTTATCTAGATCAGTGTGGAAGAATTTGACTGGCCTTCACAGAGCCCTGACCTCAACCACATCGAACATCTTTGGGATGAATTGGAACACCGACTGCGAGCCAGGCCTAATTGTCAAACATCAGTGTCCGACCTCACTGATGTGGCTGAATGGAAGCAAGGTCCCGTAGCAATGTTCCAACATCTAGTCAAAAGCCTTCCCAGAAGAGTGGAGGCTGTTATAGCAGCAAAGGGGGGCACAACTCCATGTTAACGCCCATGATTTTGGAATGTTTGACGAGCAGCTGTCCACGTACTTTTGGTAATGTAGTGTATGAAACTTTGGTTAACTTGGAATGAACTTCCGAGTGGTGCAGTGGTCTCAGGCTGTGCCACTAGAGATCCTGGTTCGAGTCCAGGCTCTGTCGCAGCCAGCCGTGACCGGGAGACCCATGGGGCGGCGCACAATTGGCCCAGCGTTGTCCGGGTTAAGGGAGGGTTTGGCCAGCAAGGATGTTCTAGTCCCATCGTGCTCTAGCGACTCCTGTGGTGGGACGGGTGCAATGCACGCAGACACGGTCGCCAGGTGTACGGTGTTTCCTCCAACACATTGGTGTGGATGGCTTCCGGGTTAAGTGGATATTGTGTCAAGAAGCAGTTCGGCTTGGCTGGATTGTGTTTCGGAGGACGTACGGCTCTCGACCTTTGCCTCCCGAGTCCGTGCGGGAGTTGCAGCGATGAGACAAGACTGTAACTACCAATTAAATACCACGAAAAAGGAGTAAAAGTTCTAAAAAAATAAAAATGAAATTATAGTTTGTAAACTTGATACACAGACAATAATTGCCATAACAACCATAAAAAAATGAAATATTCAATTAAATTTACATTTTAAAATTGAACGCAATATTCATTCAATTCTGTTTCAAATCATGAAATACTAGTTCAACTTATGAATTCAATGATTCAATTTGTGCATTATAAATTCAAAAATATTACATTCAAATGCAATACCCTAATACATATTCAAATTATGGAATTCAAATACAATTTCTGTTGACACTGACATCGCGCTATATGTGTGTGCATTATGACTTTGTATTTCTGTCTAACCCTCCAGGGTAAAGGAGCTGCTGGTCTTGAAGTTGTCTGAGTTGTCGTATCTCTGAGCGCGTGCAGATGTGCGTGTCAGTGTCAGGAACACTCCCGGCTGACCAATCAGCTCTAAGGAGGTGTGGCCAGGCAGGAACAGCCCCTGGTGCTGTAGGAAGGAAGCCCTGCGGCCAAACTTCTCCCCTCTTGTCCACTGCTCCAACCGCAGCCCAGCGCGGTCCGAAACAACCAGGAAGTAGTTAGGACGCTCCGCTGACTCCAGAGAGATCACCGGGAGACCTGTAATGCAGAGTTTAACATATGGGTGAAGCTCACAAGAGATGTATTTGTGTGTGTGTGTGTGTGTGTGTGTGTGTGTGTGTGTGTGTGTGTGTGTGTGTGTGTGTGTGTGTGTGTGTGTGTGTGTGTGTGTGTGTGTGTGTGTGTGAGAGAGAGAGAGAGACTCACGTGATGTGCGGTCCTTCTGTAGTCCTGCTGTGATCATGAAGTTAAAGAGTAGTCCAGGGGGAGGCAGCCCACCTACGAACTCCCTAACTAGAGGAAAGACTGACCCACTGGTTCTGTTCACACCGAAGACTGTACCATTAAACACAGCACTGGCCACTGAGAATGGACCTTCACCTAACTCTACAGAGACACAGAATGAATATATTAGGATATTTAGTGTGTATACCTGTGTGTTTGTATTTTTGTGTGAGCTGAAAAGTGTTCCTTTATGATACATTTTGGTTAGGTTCAAACATACCTTGGTTGTAGTATTCACAGTCATAGGCTGGAAGTGAAGAACGGAACAAACATTTAGAGACATACAAATCCACATAGGATACTTAAGTAGCAAAGTAACCCTTAATGTTTAGATCAGGCTGGGAGAGAGATCGTGGTATTGTGTAAGAGTGTATGTGTGAATATCTGGGGTCATTTGATGACAGATAGAACAAATGGTGGATGAGATATGGAGCAGTGGTGGGACTTTATAGTTCTGGGTAGTGGTGTGTGTGTATGTGTGTTGGTGTGTGTGTATATAGGAGCATTGAGTGACCCAGCACCTATGCTGACATAGAAAGCAGAAGGAATTGGGTCTGAGGAACAGATCCACACTGTGTGTGTGTGTACTCACGACAGACAGAGGGGTTTCTCCATACCACAGTAACACCGTGTTGACAGCAGGTGTGTGCATAGGCAGCGATGGACGTACACAGACACTCACAGTCTCCGCCCCGATTACAGTTACAAGTGTCTGTCAAGCAGTTCATATAGAACCATGAGACATCCACCTGCACGCACACACACACACACACACACACACACACACACACACACACACACACACACACACACACACACACACACACACACACACACACACACACACACACACACAGGTTACATGTCTACCTGGGGGGTGGGGGGGGGTTAGTGAGGGTTTAGTGGGGGAAGACAGGGAGTCTGGGTTAGATGTAAGTTAAGGTGTGTGTGTGAATAATGTAGATAGGAATGAGTGACATGTGTGTGTGTGTGTTCTAGGGGTTGAATAGTTATCATTAATTCAGAGTGGGTCTGAGTGATGGTACATTAGAACAATGAGATGTGGGTTGAACTCTGGAACACAGGGTTCAGATTAGACATTAGAGACAACTGAGCTTTATAATACAATGTGTATGGAGGGGTGTGTGTATGTGCGTGTGTGCGTTCTTTGTCACAACAATAAACAGTCAGTATCTGGATACTATGTGTGAAATTCTTGATAATGTATGTGATATCAACAGAGAAGTATATTTTCTGGGTGATTTAAATATTGACTAGCTATCATTAAGATGCCCACTCAGGAAAAAAGTTCAAACTGTAACCAGTGCCTGAAACCTGGATCAGGTTGTCAGTCAACCTACCAGGGTAGTTACAAACAGCACAGGAATTAAATCATAAACATGTATTGATCACATTTTTACTAACGCTGCAGATATTTGCTTTGAAGCAGTATCCCAAATCCATAGGATGTAGTGATCACAATATAATAGCCCTATCTAGGAAAACCAAACTTCCAAATGTTGGGCCTAATATGTCATGTCTTATTATGTCTGTTCCTGTCCTTTCTCTTCACTCTGTCTCTCTCTGCTGGTCTTATTAGGTTACCTTCTCTTTCTCTCCTTCTCCAGCTGTTCCTCATCTCCCCTAACTAGCTCATTCACCCTTTCCCCACCTGTTCCCTTTTTTTCCCTCTGATTAGGTCTCTATTTCTCTCTCTGTTCCTGCTACTTTCAGTGTCAGATTCTCGTTTGTGTTTCCCATGCCAGAAGCAAGCTATCGTCTCGTTTGCTTTCTCCTAGTCCTATCCTGTCGGAGTCTGCCTGGCAGGTGCATCCTGCACTCTACTAACTATCTTTTGTTTGCACTGTGTCCAGTTCATCATATGCTACGTGTGATCAGCTACCACCGTTCCTCTGTGACCCGCACCGACCCAGAGCGACCTGCAGCCTGTCGCCGCTACCCAGCTATTCATCAGAGGGACTTTATGTTTCATTTGTCACCCTCTCTGCGGGTATTCTATTGTGCCATTGACAACGTCGGAAGAGGATCTATGCCATTCCTGTTTTTTCATTAAAAGAACTTTGTTTCTGTTAAAACCGCTTTTGGGTCTTCACTCAAGTACATAACAGAAGAATCTGACCAAGAATGGACCCAGCGGCTCCGGACCCTTTTCACTCCGCCGTCGAGATCCAGGGAGCGATGCTAGGCAGACACGAGGAGGAATTGTCTGCTGCTCGACATGCCGTTGAGACCCTGGCCGTCCAAGTCTCCGACCTCACAAGACAGGTTCACCAACTCCACCTCGATCCACCGCCCACTTCCAGGGTTTCCGGGTCTCCGGAGCCCAGGATCAATAACCCGCCGTGTTACTCTGGGGAGCCCACTGAGTGCCGCTCATTCCTCACTCAGTGTGATGTGGTGTTCTCTCTCCAGCCCAACACTTACTCCAGGAGCACAGCCCGCATCGCCACGTCATTTCTCTCCTTACCGGACGGGCGCGTGAGTGGGGCACGGCAATCTGGGAGGCGAGGGCTGAGTGTATTAACCAGTATCAGGACTTTAAGGAGGAGATGATACGGGTTTTTGACCGTTCTGTTTTTGGGAAGGAGGCTTCCAGGGCCCTGTCTTCCCTATGTCAGGGGAATCGATCCATAACGGATTATTCTATTGAGTTTCGCACTCTCGCTGCCTCTAGTGACTGGAACGAGCCGGCTTTGCTCGCTCGTTTTCTGGAGGGTCTCCTCGCCGAGGTTAAGGATGAGATTCTCTCCCGGGAGGTTCCTTCCAGCCTGGACTCCTTAATAGCTCTCGCTATTCGCATAGAGCGACGGTTTGATCTTCGTCGCCGAGCTCGTGGAAGGGAGCGCGCGTTCTCCGTTGCCCCCCTCTCCGCATCACTGCCACCTGCCACATCACTGCCACCCTCCTCCGCCGGCTCGGATGCTGAGCCTATGCAGCTGGGGGTATCCGCATCTCGGCCAAAGAGAAGGAACGGAGAATCACCAACCGCCTCTGTCTCTACTGCGGCTCCGCTGGTCATTTTGTCACCTCATGCCCAGTAAAAGCCAGGGCTCATCAGTAAGAGGAGGGCTACTGGTGAGCGCAACTACTCAGGTCTCTCCTTCAAGATCCTGCACTACCTTTCCGGTCCATCTCCGCTGGACCGGTTCATCTGCTTCCTGCAGTGCCTTGATAGACTCTGGGGCGGAGGGCTGTTTTATGGACGAGACCTGGGCTCGGGAACATGACATTCCTCTCAGACAGTTAAGGGATCCCACGGCCTTGTTCGCTTTAGATGGTAGTTCTCTCCCCAAGATTCAGCGTGAAACGCTGCCTTTAACCCTCACTGTCTCTGGTAATCATAGCGAAACCATTTCTTTTTTAATTTTTCGTTCACCTTTTACACCTGTTGTTTTGGGTCATCCCTGGCTAGTTCGCCATAACCCTTCTATTAATTGGTCTAGTAATACTATCCTATCCTGGAATGTTTCTTGTCATGTGACCTGTTTAATGTCTGCTATCTCTCCTGTTTCCTCTGTCTCTTCTTCACAGGAGGAGCCTGGTGATTTGACAGGGGTGCCGGAGGAGTATCACGATCTGCGCACGGTGTTCAGTCGTTCCAAGGCCACTTCTCTCCCTCCACACCGGTCGTATGACTGTAGTATTGATCTCCTTCCGGGAACTACTCCCCCGGGGTAGATTATACTCTCTGTCGGCTCCCGAACGTAAGGCTCTCGAGGATTATTTGTCTGTATCGCTCGACGCCGGTACCATAGTCTCCTCCTCCTCTCCCGCCGGAGCGGGGTTTTTTTTGTTCAGAAGAAGGACGGGTCCCTGCGCCCATGCGTGGATTATCGAGGGCTGAATGACATAACAGTTAAGAATCGTTATCCGCTTCCTCTTATGTCTTCAGCCTTCGAGATCCTGCAGGGAGCCAGGTTTTTCACCAAATTGGACCTTCGTAACGCCTACCATCTCATGCGCATCAGGGAGGGGGACGAGTGGAAGACGGCGTTTAACACTCCGTTAGGGCACTTTGAATACCGGGTTCTTCCTTTCGGCCTCGTTAACGCTCCAGCTGTCTTTCAGGCACTAGTTAACGACGTCCTGAGAGACATGCTGAACATTTTTGTTTTCGTTTACATGGACGATATCCTGATTTTTTCACCGTCTCTCTCGATTCATGTTCAGCACGTGCGACGCGTCCTCCAGCGCCTTTTGGAGAACTGTCTTTATGTGAAGGCTGAGAAGTGCACTTTTCATGCCTCCTCTGTCCCTTTTCTCGGTTCCGTTATTTCCGCTGAGGGCATTAAGATGGATCCCGCTAAGGTCCAGGCTGTCATTGATTGGCCCGTTCCTAAGTCACGCGTCGAGCTGCAGCGCTTTCTTGGCTTCGCGAATTTCTATCGTCGTTTCATCCGTAATTTCGGTCAGGTGGCAGCTCCCCTCACAGCCCTTACTTCTGTTAAGACGTGCTTTAAGTGGTCCGTTTCCGCCCAGGGAGCTTTTGATCTTCTCAAGAATCGTTTTACATCCGCACCTATTCTTGTTACACCTGACATCTCTAGACAGTTTGTTGTTGAGGTTGACGCGTCAGAGGTGGGCGTGGGAGCCATTCTTTCTCAGCTCCCTCTCTGACGGCAAGGTCCATCCTTGCGCGTTTTTTTCTCATCGCTTATCGCCGTCAGAACGTAATTATGATGTTGGTAATCGCTGAACTGCTCGCCATCCGCTTAGCCCTAGGCGAATGGCGACAGTGGTTGGAGGGGGCGACCGTTCCTTTTGTCGTTTGGACTGACCATAGGAATCTTGAGTACATCCGTTCAGCCAAACGACTTAATGCGCGTCAGGCTCGTTGGGCTCTGTTTTTCGCTCGTTTCGAGTTCGTTATTTCTTATCGTCCGGGCTCAAAGAACACCAAGCCTGATGCTTTATCTCGTCTCTTCAGTTCTTCTGAGGTCTCCACCGACCCCGAGGGGATTCTCCCTGAGGGGCGTGTTGTCGGGTTGACTGTCTGGGGAATTGAGAGGCAGGTAAAGCAAGCACTCACTCACACTCCGTCGCCGCGAGCTTGTCCTAGGAACCTTCTGTTCGTTCCCGTTCCTACTCGTCCGGCCGTTCTTCAGTGGGCTCACTCTGCCAAGTTAGCCGGCCACCCCGGCGTTCGGGGTACGCTCGCTTCCATTCGCCAGCGTTTCTGGTGGCCCACTCGGGAACGTGACGCGCGTCGATTTGTCGCTGCTTGTTCGGTCTGCGCGCAGACTAAATCTGGGAACTCTCCTCCTGCCGGCCGTCTCAGACCGCTTCCCATTCCCTCTCGACCGTGGTCTCACATCGCTTTAGATTTTATCACCGGACTGCCTTCATCAGCGGGGAAGACAGTTATTCTTACGGTTGTCGATAGATTCTCTAAGGCGGCTCATTTCATTCCTCTCGCTAAGCTCCCTTCTGCTAAGGAGACGGCTCAGATCATTATCGAGAATGTTTTCCGAATTCATGGCCTTCCGTCAGACGTCGTTTCGGACAGAGGCCCGCAGTTCACGTCTCAATTTTGGAGGGAGTTTTGCCGTTTGATTGGGGCTTCCGTCAGTCTCTCGTCCGGCTTCCATCCCCAGTCAGACTGTTGGTCGCATCTTACGCAGTCTTTCTTTTCGTAACCCTGCGTCTTGGTCAGAACAGCTCCCCTGGGCAGAGTACGCCCACAACTCGCTTCCTTCGTCTGCTACCGGTCTATCTCCTTTTCAGAGTAGCCTCGGGTACCAACCTCCGCTGTTCTCTTCTCAGCTCGCCGAGTCCTGCGTTCCCTCCGCTCAGGCTTTTGTCCAGCGTTGCGAGCGCACCTGGAAGGGGGTCAGGTCGGCACTTTGCCGTTATAGGGCGCAGACTGTGAGGGCCGCTAATAAGCATAGAACCAAGAGTCCTAGATATTGTTGCGGTCAGAGAGTATGGCTCTCCACTCAGAACCTTCCCCATAAGACAGCTTCTCGCAAGTTGACCCCGCGGTTCATTGGTCCGTTCCGTATTTCTCAAGTCATTAATCCTGTCGCAGTGCGACTTCTTCTCCCGCGATATCTTCGTCGCGTTCACCCGGTCTTCCATGTCTCCTGTGTTAAGCCCGTTCTTCGCGCCCCCGCTCGTCCCCCCCCCCCATCCTTGTCGAGGGCGCACCTATCTACAGGGTTCGTAAGATTTTGGACATGCGTCCTCGGGGCCGTGGTCATCAGTACCTAGTGGATTGGGAGGGGTACGGTCCTGAGGAGAGGAGTTGGGTTCCCTCTCGGGACGTGCTGGACCGTTCGCTGATCGATGATTTCCTCCGTTGCCGCCAGGTTTCCTCCTCGAGTGCGCCAGGAGGCGCTCGGTGAGTGGGGGGGTACTGTCATGTCTTATTATGTCTGTTCCTGTCCTTTCTCTTCACTCTGTCTCTCTCTGCTGGTCTTATTAGGTTACCTTCTCTTTCTCTCCTTCTCCAGCTGTTCCTCATCTCCCCTAACTAGCTCATTCACCCTTTCCCCACCTGTTCCCTTTTTTCCTCTGATTAGGTCTCTATTTCTCTCTCTGTTCCTGCTACTTTCGGTGTCAGATTCTCGTTTGTGTTTCCCATGCCAGAAGCAAGCTATCGTCTCGTTTGCTTTCTCCTAGTCCTATCCTGTCGGAGTCTGCCTGGCAGGTGCATCCTGCACTCTACTAACTATCTTTTGTTTGCACCGTGTCCAGTTCATCATATGCTACGTGTGATCAGCTACCACCGTTCCTCTGTGACCCGCACCGACCCAGAGCGACCTGCAGCCTGTCGCCGCTACCCAGCTATTCATCAGAGGGACTTTATGTTTCATTTGTGACCCTCTCTGCGGGTATTCTATTGTGCCATTGACAACGTCGGAAGAGGATCTATGCCATTCCTGTTTTTTCATTAAAAGAACTCTGTTTCTGTTAAAACCGCTTTTGGGTCTTCACTCAAGTACATAACATAATATAGTGTAGAAGAGGTCTTACAAGGAGTTTTGTAGTGATTCATATGTTGATGCTTTAAAGAATATTTGCTGCTCTGTGGTGTGTAATGAGGACCAACCAGATGCTGCACTTGACGCATTTATGGAACTACTTATTCTAGTTACTAATAAGCATGCACCCATTAAGAAAATTAGGGAGGAGAGGGCGGGACTGAGACAGGTAACGGCAGACTGAACGTAGTTATGTAGAGCACCTCAAGATAAAAACGTACTATTCAACACATACACAATCTGGTGGGTGATAAACTTCAATCTGGATAACAAAACAAATCTTAAGACTAGACATTTATCGACAAATACTATGAAAACAAGCAACACCCAAACATGGCGGAGAGTTATACAGGGGAACCGATTTATCAAAACAAAAACGTGACTCTTCTACAGACACAGAAAATTTAATATTTTCACCACCGGGAATGGTAAAGGTCGAAACCGATCTGTTAAAAATCAATAAATGACCAACTGGGTATACTTGAACTAGTCAGTAAGGATATAAAAGATTTGAAGGCCTCGAGATGAGTGATGAAAAAGCTGTGACATTGGAGAAGGAAACAAACAAGCTGTCAAAAGTGACAGTCAATAGGATTGAAACTGAAGTGAATGAACTTAAAAAGGAGAACACCGTTCTGAGAGAAGCCTTACTTGACATACAGACTAGATCCATGAGAGAGAATCTGGTACTTACAGGTATCCAAGAGAAAGAAGGAGAAGTTCCTGAATCTGTAGTTAGAGAGTTCCTCCTTACAGCGCTTCAGATTCCACGCGAAGCTATCGACAAAATCCAACTTGAACGTGTACACCGCTTCGGACAGAGAGGGCAGAGGTATGAACGCCCAATCGTTGCCCATTTTGCTTAATTTGAAGATAAAATAACAGTTAAAAGCCTGGGGAAAAGACTTGCTGGGACCAAAATTGGCAGGAATGATTAATTCCCGAAGGAAATTGCAGAACATAAAGTTCTGTATTCAATTTTCAAGGTAAATAGAGTAAAAGGAAACAAGTAGCTCTCATCGTCGATAAACAAAATATTGATAACCCGTTGTTCAGAGACACAAAGTCTCCTCCATGGCTATTTTAAAAATTACAAAGTTCTTATAGACAAGGAAAATAATGAAACACAATTCTAGCCTGGTTATGGATTGTAATAATATATAGAAAAGCCATATTATTTTTTACTGTATCATCAAATACAACTAATTGGAACACAAAAGCACTAATTCAACATGGAGAAGATAAAAACTCAGTAAACAGAAGCCACAGTATGTGTGGTGTGTGTTTTTTTATGTTTGGGAAAGTGTGGTGTTGAGTGAGAAAGGAAGTTATTGCATATCCCAGAACCAATGTATTGCTGTGAGCGTGGGTGTGAGTGAGCTTTCAATGTTGTTCAGAAGATGGATATACTTTTTATAATGAATTATACGTCTTATTTATTTATTTATTGTCCTATCATGGTGGAACAGTGTATTAAAATAAATTATACATTTGATTTATTTATTGTCCTATCATGGGGAACAACATTTTTAAAATAAATGATATCTAATGTATTTATTTATGATCCTATATTGATGGACCGGTCCACAACCCTATACCCTAGACACCCACCTGAATGACCCAGATACTAAGGAGAAGTCCCTATCTGTTTTATGGGCCTGCTGTAAGAGGTCTGTATGCAGCCAAAATGCAGTCAGAGACCTAGAGCAGCAATTCCCCCTCAAGATTCTGAGCCTGCTTGGCAGGGTTGGTCCTGCAAAGCCATAGTCCCCAAATGGAGAGCAAAGCCAAAGTCCACAAAGGGAGAACATACTACACAAGTAAATTCTCAAAGCTGCTAATGAGAACCTTGACGACCTTGTACCTAGCTGGTGGGGATTCCGGTGGGGTGCCCCCACTCAGGCAGTGGCAGTGCTGGCAACACTAGCTGCAGTAACCCATGGGGAGGGGGTCACACTCAGACATTCAGAGAGGGGGTATATTATTGTGGCCCTGGTGGCACAAAATCAAAAGTCTGACTGCATGGAGATGCTTGGGAATATGGTCAATACAGGGGACCATGTTTTGGGTGTTTCAGGGAAAAGGTGTACATTTGACCTCCATCATCTAGGACGTGACAATGGTCACAATGGTTAAAATCTCTCAATTTCTTCCCATTTTTTTTCTGCACAGTCTTGCAAGCCTTCTCATACAGCTGCAACTGTATATGCATTCATAAATCAAGACCTTTCTTGAGTTGGGCTCTGAGATGGTGCAATTGTTGAGAATGTCAGCCTATGGTTGAGTGGGGGGAAAGGGTTGAGTGTATGTGCATATTCAACAACTGTTGTGAAGGAATAAATGATGTTAGGGACAATATAGGATGATTCACAATAATTGTTTGCTAATATAATTATTGCTTGCAATAATGTAATTTTGGTAATGGTGAGACTGGCGAGAGGTAAAATCCTTTGCATAAATTGCCTACATTAGTACAATATTTAATAGCTAATTATGGAAATTAAGAAACAGGATTTAAAAAAAATATATATATATATTTTGATTGCTATATATAATACAAATCGAGGTGAGGGCGATGGAAATGCATTTGGCGGTTGATCACCTTCTGTTCTGTAAATGGCACTGTGTGCTCTTTTCGAAGGATGGATCCCAGTCTTTTCAGGGCTATGGGATATGGGGGTCGGGGGTGGTCTGCCGGGTATTGGGATGACAACCCAACTCGGGATGAGGAGGGCTTTTAGCGGGTGGAATAGTGGGTACCAATTGGAGGTTTACTTAGTAGCAATGCAAATATCATGGTACAGCTATATAGACACTCAATCATCATGTTACTTTTTAATGGTATTTTTACAAACATTATTTTGATAAATATAATTGAAAGTTGTCTCATTATGGTGAGTGGTGAAATAAGTATAGACAGTTACAACTGTAATGGCTTAGCAGATAATAAGAAACGACGATCAGTATTTACCTGGCTAAAAGAGAAGGAATATAATATCTATTTTTTTACAGGAAACTCAGTCAACAATTTTAGATTCAGTTTTGTGGAAAAAGGACGGGGGGCGAAATATATTTCTCCCATGGGCAAAGAAATTCAAAAGGGGTGATGGTTTTAATTAATGAATGCATGGATATATTGGAATTAGTGGACATATGGAGACTTAAATACCTTGAACTAGTGAGATATACATGGCGGAGGCTTAGTCGAAGCTAGTCGTTTTGACTACTTTCTTTTGCCATTCTCTCTGGCACCAAAAGTTTAAAAAGTGTTGATAGGGGACAGAATGCGGTCGGATCATCACATAATTGACATATACAGTTGAAGTCAGAAGTTTACATCCACTTAGGTTGGAGTCATTACAACTCGTTTTTCAACCACTCCACAAATGTCTTGTTAACAAACTATAGTTTTGGCAAGTCAGTTAGGACATCAACTTTGTGCATGACACAAGTCATTTTTCCAACAATTGTTTCCAGACAGATTATTTCACTGTATCACAATTCCAGTGGATCAGAAGTTTACATACACTAAGTAGACTGTGCCTTTAAACAGCTTGGAAAATTCCAGAAAATGATGTCATGCCTTTAGAAGCTTCTGATAGGCTAATTGACATCATCACCTCAATTGGAGGTGTACCTGTGGATGTATTTCAAGGCCTACCTTCAAACTCAGTGCCTCTTTGCTTGACATCATGGGAAAACCAAAATAAATCAGCAAAGACCTCAGAAAACAATTGTAGACCTCCACAAGTCTGGTTCATCCTTGGGAGCAATTTCCAAACGCTTGAAGGTACCACATTCGTCTGTACAAACAATAGTATGCAAGTATAAACACCATGGGACCACGCAGCTGTGGTACAACTCAGGAAGAAGACGCCTTCTGTATCCTAGAGAGTAATGTACTTTGGTGGAAACAGTATCAAAAGTATCTATATCCACAGTAAAACGAGTCCAATATCGACATAGCCTGAAAGGACGCTCAGTAAAGAAGAAGCCACTGCTCCAAAACCGCAATAAAAAAGCCAGACTATGGTTTGAAACTGCACATGGGGACAAAGATCGTACTTTTTGGAGAAATGTCCCCTGGTCTGATGAAACAAAAATTGAACTGTTCGGCCATAATGACCATCGTTATGTTTGGAGGAAAAAGGGGGAGGCTTGCAACCCGAAGAACACCATCACAACTGTGAAGCACGGGGATGGAAGCATCATGTTGTGGGGGTGCTTTGCTGCAGGATGGACTGGTGCACTTCACAAAATAGATGGCTTCATGAGGTAGGAAAATTCCGTGGATATATTGAAGCATCATCTCAAGACGTCAGTCAGGAAGTTAAAGCTTGGTCACAAATAGATCTTCCAAATGGACAATGACCCCAAGCATACTTCCAAAGTTGTGGCAAAATGGCTAAGGACAACAAAGTCAAGGTATTGGAGTGGCCATCACAAAGCCCTGACCTTAATCATATAGAAAATGTATGGGCAGAACTGAAAAAGCGTGTGTGAGCAAGGAAGCCAACAAACCTTTTTGGTCCCAGCTCTCTGCAGGTCTTTCACTAGGTCCCCCTGTGTGATTCTGGGATTCTTGCTCTCCGTTCTTGTGATCACTTTGACCCCACGGGGTGAGATCTTGCGTGGAGCCCCAGATCGAGGGAGTTATCAGTGGTCTTGTATGTCTTCCATTTCCTAATAATTGCTCCCACAGTTGATTTCTTCAAACCAAGCTGCTTACCTATTGTACATTGTCTTCCCAACTGGTGCAGGTCTACAATTTTGTTTCTGGTGTCCTTTGACAGCTCTTTGGTCTTGGCCATAGTGGAGTTTGGAGTGTGACTGTTTGAGGTTGTGGACAGGTGTCTTTTATACTGATAACAAGTTCAAACAGGTGCCATTAATACAGGTAATGAGTGGAGGACAGAGGAGCTTCTTAAAGAAGAAGTTACAGGGCTGTGAGAGCCAGAAATCTTGCTTGTTTGTAGGTGACCAAATACTTATTTTCCACCATAATTTGCAAATAAATTCATTAAAAATCCTACAATATAATTTTCTGGATTTTTTTTCTCATTTTGTCTGTCATATTTGAAGTGTACCTATGACGAAAATTACAGGCCTCTCTCATCTTTTTAAGTGGGAGAACTTGCACAATTGGTGGCTGACTAAATACTTTTTTGCCCCACTGTATAAAGATCCAGTCTATTAAAAAAAAGATACCTCTTACACTTCAGTGTTGTGATGCAAAAATCCTAGCAAAATGCTTGGCGCATATAATTAAAAAAGTATTGTCAGATATGTTTCATCCTAATCAGACAGGTTTTTTACATGGACAATACATTGGAGATAATATAAGTCAAGTACTGGAAACAATAGAAATTTATGAAATATCGGGGACACCAGGCCTGGTTTTCAAAGCTGATTTTGAAAAGGCTTCTGATAAAGTACGACTGGAGTTTATATATAAATGCCTAGAATATTTCAATTTTGGGGAATCTCTTATAAAATGGAAAAGTTTTGTATAGTAACCCTAGGTGTAAAATAGTAAATAAATGCTACAAAAAAGTGTTAAACTATCTAGAGGAGTAAAACAATGTTGTCCACTATCGGCATATCTATTTATTATTGCCATTGAAATGTTAGCTATTAAAATTAGATCAAACAATAATATTAAGGGATTAGAAATCCGTGGCTTAAAAACTAAGGTGTCATTGTTCGCTGATGATTCATGTTTTCTTTTAAAACCACAATTAGAGTCTCTCCACAGCCTCAGAGTATCTAGATACTTTTGCTATCCTCTCTGGATAAAAATCAAATTATATTATGTATTGGATCACTAAAAAAATGCATATTTTACAATACTGTGTAGTTTACCAATTAAATGGTCTGACGGAGATGTCAACATACTCAGTACACAAATCCCAAAATAAATAAATGATCTCATTCCAATACATTTTTTATAGAAAGTTAGCAAAAATAGATATTTCTTGAGTTTACCTATTTGCTTATGATTTTGCCTACACCTAGTGACCTGCTTTTTAAATTATATGAACAAAAAAATATTCAATTTTATTTGGAATGGCAAGTCAGACAAAATTAAAAGGGCCTATTTATATAACGAATATGAATTCGGAGGGCAGAAATTATTAAAAACATTAAAGCATTAGACCTCTCACTAAAGGGATCAGTCATGCAAAAGTTATATTAAAATCCAAACTGGTTCTCTAGTAAATTGGTAGGAATGTCTCATCCTATGTTCAAGAAAGGCCTTTTTCCCTTTATTCAGATTACAGCTGCTCACTTTTGGTTGTTTGAAAATGAAATAATCTCCAAAATATAGTTTTTTTTTTTTTAAACAAGCCTTAGAAAGTTGGTTGCAATTTCAGTTTAATCCACTTGAAATGACAGAACAAATAATACATCAAATATTGTGGTTAAACTCAAATATACTAATTGATTAAAAAAACATATTTTCGAAGAAATGTTTTAAAAAGGTATAATTTTAGTGAATGATATCATAAATAGGACTGGTGGAGTTATGTAACACATGCAGCTAACACAGACATATGGAAATGTCTGCTCTACCCAAAATTACAACCAATTAATTGCAGCATTACCACAACAATTGAAGAGGCAACTAGAAGGGGGAAAAAGTAAGGAACTGTATTAAAGAACATAAATGGTGAAAGAAAAGTGTGATAAATAAAAACATATACCAATTTCATTTAAGGACCAAAAAACTGACAGCTGTGCCATATAAATTGCAAAATAGTTGGGGGAGATGTTCGATGTACCCATTCCTTGGCACATGGTTTATGAATTGATACGCAAAACTTCAAAATGTTCAATTTAAATTACTATACAAAATTCTTGCAACCAATAGAATGTTATATATTTGGGGGAAACAATCTTTTTCAGCTCTGCAGATTTTTCTGTGAGGAGGCAGTGTCATTAGATAATTTATTTTGATATTGTCCATATGGAGTTCGGTTTTGGTCACAGCTTCAGGAATGTCTGAAGAATTGCAACATTTGCCTAGAACTAACGCTGCAGATAGCAATACTGGGTGATTTGAAAAGCCATAGTCAATCAATCAATAATATAATAATTATTTTAGCAAAAAAATATATTTTTAATTTACAATCTGTAGAAGCTATGAGAATAGAAAGGTTCAGTACTTTTGTCAAGCATCACAGCACAGTTGAAAATATATGACAAATTGAATCCAAAATGGATGGTGTTGAGCGATAGATGGGAGGGGTTGAATGGAGCTGAAGGGTGGGACTAATAACAAGATAACCAATGTAAAACATACGGGGTCTGTAAAATGTATATAGGTTCAGGAATGTTGTGAAATAGCACAGTTACAAATAGAAATCAAACTGGATGGACATCAGAAATAGAGGATGGAATAAAAACAAACAAAATATTACTATTGTAAAATAGATTGTGTCTGTAAAATGTGTATAAGATGCATAAACTGAAGGTAGAAGCCTAAGTGTTATTGTTTATTAGTTTACTCCAATTGGGGGAAGGATGGTAGGGTTTGCGGGAAATAATAAAGGTATTATTCTACAAAAAAATGGTGTATGTCTATATAGGTATGTATAGGTTATATAGGTATGTCTGTATATGAGTGCATATGTGTATGTGTATGTATATGGATATATATATATTGACCCCAAAAATAGGGGGGATTGGAAATTATGCAGACAATCACATTAATGGAAGAAAAAATCTTTCTGCAATATTTAGCTGATCCACCACTAGAAAAAAATTAGAAGAAAAAAGAAAATTACTGTAAAAAATCCCCTTGGATTGATGAGGAATTTAAAAATTGTATGGTTGAGAGGGATGAGGCAAAGGGTATGGCAATTAAGTCTGGCAGCCCTATTGATTGGCAATCGTACTGAAAATTAATAAATCATGTGAGTAAAATAAATGAAAAGTATCTACACTATGAAACAAAAATAAATTACATAAAGAATAATAGTAAAAAGCTTTGGGGCACCTTAAATGACATTTTGGGGAAAAAGACAACTCGGCTCCTTCATTTATTGAATCAGATGGCTCATTCATCACAAAGCCCACTGATATTGCAAACTACTTGAATGACTTTTTCATTAGCAAGATAAGCAAACTTAGGGATGACATGCCACCAACAAACGCTGACACTACACATCCAAGTATATCAGACCAAATTATGAAAGACAAGAATTGTACTTTTGAATTTTGTAAAGTCAGTGGTGAAGATGTGAAAAAAATATTGTTGTCTATCAACAATGACAATCCACCAGTGTCTGACAATCTAGATGGAAAATTACTGAGGATAATAGCAGATGATATTGCCACTCCTATTTGCCACATCTTCAATTTAAGCTTACTAGAGAGCGTGTTCCCTCAGGCCTGGAGGGAAGCTAAAGTCATTCCGCTACCAAAGAATAGCAAAGCGCCCTTTACTGGCTCAAACAGCTGACCAATCAGCCTGTTACCAACCCTTAGTAAACCCCTGGAGAAAATTGTGTTTGACCAGATACAATGCTATTTTACAGTAAACAAATTGACAACAGAAATTCAGCATGCTTATAGGGAAGGACACTCAACAAGCACAGCACTTACACAACTTACTGATGATTGGCTGAGAGAAATTGATGATAAAATGATTGTGGGGGCTGTCTTGTTAGACTTCAGTGCAGCTTTTGACATTATCGATTATAGTCTGCGGCTGGAAAAACATATGTGTTATGGCTTTACACCCCCTGCTATAATGTGGATAAAGAGTTACTTGTCTAACAGAACATAGAGGGTGTTCTTTAATGGTAGCCTATCAAATATAATCCAGTTAGAATCAGGAATTCCCCAGGGTAGCTGTTTTGGCACCTTGCTTTTTAAAATATTTACTGACTTTGAGCAAAGCCAGATGACTCTACACTATACATGTCAGCTACTACAGCGACTGAAATGACTGCCACACTCATCAAAGAGCTGCAGTTAGTTTCAGAGTGGGTGGTAAGGAATAAGTTCGCCCTAAATATTTCTAAAACTAAAAGCATTCTATTTGGAACAAAACACTCACTGAACCCTAAACCTCAACTAAATCTTATAATAAATAATGTGGAAATTGAGAAAGTTGAGATGACTAAACTGCTTGGAGTAACACTAGATTGTAAACTGTCATGGTCAAAACATATTGATGCAGTAGTAGCTAAAATGGGGAGAATTCTGTCAAAAATAAAGCGATGCTCCGCCTTCTTAACAACACTATCAACAAGGCAGGTCCTACAGACCCTAGTTTTGTTGCACCTTGACTACTGTTCAGTCATGTGTTCAGGTGGCACAAAAAAGGACTTGCAATTGGCTTAGAACAGGGCAGCACGGCTGGCCCTTGGATGTAGACAGAGAGTTAATATGAATCATTTGCATTTTTTTCACTACTTTTATTTATAAGAGGTATTGACAAGTTGAATGCACTGAGCTGTCTGTCTAAACTACTGGCACACAGCACGGACACCCATGCATACCCCACAAGACATGCCACAAGAGGTCTCTTCACAGTCCCCAAGTCAAGAACAGACTATGGGAGGCGCACAGTACTACATAGAGCCATGACTACATGGAACTCTATTCCACATCAAGTAACTGACGCAAGCAGTAAAATTAGATTTAAAAAACAGATTAAAAAAACACCTTATGGAACAGTGGGGACTGTGAAGGAACACAAACATTGGCACAGACACACACACACACACACACACACACACACACACACACACACACACACACACACACACACACACACACACACACACACACACACACACACACACACACACAGGATAACACATGCACTATACATACACATGGATGTAGCACTGTAGATATGTGGTAGTGGTACCTGAGGGCAAACAGTGTGTTGCAAAATCTGTGAATGTATTGTAATGTTTTAAAATTGTATAAACTGCCTTAATTTTGCTGAGAATCCTTAATAAATACAAATACAAATAGAAATAACCCCACCGCCACCATTGGGCACTCTGTTCAGAACGTTGACATCAACAGACTGCTCACCCGCACAACGCCATTCACACGGTCTGCGTTTGTGAGGCCGGTTGGTCATGCTGCCAAATTCTCTGAAACAACGTTTGAGGCGGCTTATGAACGAGAAATGAACATTCAATTATCTGCAAACAGCTTTGGTGGACATTCCTGCAGTCAGCATGCCAATTGCACACTACCTAAAAACTTTAGACATCTGTGGCATTGTGTTGTGTGACAAAACTGCACATTTTAGAGTGGCCTTTTATTGTCCCCAGCACAAAGTGCACCTGTGTAATGATCATGCTGTTTAATCAACTTCTTGATTTGCAGCACCTGTCAGGTGGATGGATTATCTTGAAATGCTCACTAACAGGGATGTAAACAAATTTGTGCACAACATTGGAGAGAAATAAGCTTTTTGAGCATATGGAACATTTCTGGGATCTTTTATTTCAGCTCATGAAACATGGGACCAACACTTTACATGTTGTGTTTATATTTTTGTTCAGTGTACATTTCCACACTATGAGGTTGGAAAAATACTGTGAAATTTAGAAAAATGTGATAATGCCCTTTTAGTGTAAGAGCCAATAACAGCTAGTTTTCAGTTTTCCCCGCCCCACTCAGATCACTACCAGAGAAAATACTTGCTTGAGAAATTGCCCTTGCTAACAAGCAATTTTTTGTTTCTTTTTGACCATTTTAATTGAAAACCCAGAAATGAAATGAAATTGTTACCCAGAAATAATTTTATATTGAGATAAAAACAGCTGCATTGGGCCTTTAAGAGATCCTGGGGAGAACATTGCTTAAGCAAGACAACCTTCGTGTTGGGTCATTCTGAAGTCAGTCAAACCTACACCACCATCTGTTGGCCACTCAGAAAATAACACAATATAACCTCAACAACCCACCACCAGGGGCCTCCCGAGTGGCGCAGTGATCTAAGGCACTGCAACACTTGAGCCGTCACTACGGCCCTGGGTTTGATCCCAGGCTGAGACACAGCCGGCCGTGACCGGGAGACCCATGAGGCGGTGCACAATTGGCCCAGCGTCGTCCGGGTTAGGGGAGGGTTTGGCCGACCGGGATGTCCTTTCATGTCCTTTCATGTCCCATCATGCTCTAGCTACTCCTCGTGGCCGGACGCCTGCAAGTTGACTCCGGTCGGCAGTTATACAGTGTTTCCTTACAAATTGGTGCGACTGGCTTCCGGGTTAAGCGAGCAGTGTGTCAAGAAGCAGTGCTGCTTGTCAGGGTCGTTTTTCAGATGACACATGGCTCTCGACCTTCGCCTCTCCTGAATCCGTACAGGAGTTGCAGCGAAGGGACAAGACTGTAAGTACCAATTGAATATCACGAAATTGGGCTTTAAAAGTACAAAAAGAAAAACAACCCACCACCTAAAGCTGCACACCTTAACCCCCTTGTATGTGTCTCTGGTCGTGGTGTACATCTCCTGAGAGTAGAGCTTATTTACTGAGATCAGATAAGAATCGTTCCCATATCCCCCTTTCCTGTGTGTGTGTGTGTGTGTGTGTGTGTGTGTGTGTGTGTGTGTACACTCACCACATTGTGACAGGGAGTAAAGACATCACTGTAGAGAAGAGCACACTCTCTCTTGGCGTACGGCTGTCTACCCAGGTCTCCTTCACACGCTCTCTTCACCACATAGTCACTCTCACACTGACACACACACACAGAGACAAATTTGGTGGGTGACTGATGTCTCCTAAATCTTACAGGTAGACCCTAGAGAGGCAGGAGACTGGGCTGAGGGGTTGAAGCGAGGGGGGGGGGGGGGGGGATATACACTGCTCAAAAAAATAAAGGGAACACTTAAACAACACAATGTAACTCCAAGTCAATCACACTTCTATGAAATCAAACTGTCCACTTAGGAAGCAACGCGGATTGGCAATAAATTTCACATGCTGTTGTGCAAATGGAATAGACAACACGTGGAAATTATAGGCAATTAGCAAGACACCCCCAATAAAGGAGTGGTTCTGCAGGTGGTGACCACATGTTTTGGTCACTTTTGAATGCTGCCGGTGCTTTCACTCTAGTGGTAGCATGAGACGGAGTCTACAACCCACACAAGTGGCTCAGGTAGTGCAGCTCATCCAGGATGGCACATCAATGTGAGCTGTGGCAAGAAGGTTTGCTGTGTCTGTCAGCGTAGTGTCCAGAGCATACCAGGCGCTACCAGGACACAGGCCAGTACATCAGGAGACGTGGAGGAGGCCGTAGGAGGGCAAAAACCCAGCAGCGGGACAGCTACCCCCGCCTTTGTGCAAGGAGGAGCAGGAGGAGCACTGCCAGAGCCCTGCAAAATGACCTCCAGCAGGCCACACATGTGCATGTGTCTGCTCAAACGGTCAGAAACAGACTCCATGAAGGTGGTATGAGGGCCCGACGTCCACAGGTGGGGGTTGTGCTTACAGCCCAACACCGTGCAGGACGTTTGGCACTTGCCAGAGAACACCAAGATTGGCAAATTCGCCACTGGCGCCCTTTGACCTTCACAGATGAAAGCAGGTTCACACTGAGCACGTGACAGACGTGACAGAGTCTGGAGACGCTGTGGAGAACGTTCTGCTGCCTGCAACATCCTCCAGCATGACCGGTTTGGCGGTGGGTCAGTCATGGTGTGGGGTGGCATTTCTTTGGGGGGCCGCACAGCCCTCCATGTGCTCGCCAGAGGTAGCCTGACTGCCATTAGGTACCGAGATGAGATCCTCAGACCCCTTGTGAGACCATATGCTAGTGCGGTTGGCCCTGGGTTCCTCCTAATGCAAGACAATGCTAGACCTCATGTGGCTGGAGTGTGTCAGCAGTTCCTGCAAGAGGAAGGCATTGATGCTATGGACTGGCCCGCCCATTCCCCAGACCTGAATCCAATTGAGCACATCTGGGACATCATGTCTCGCTCCATCCAACAACGCCACGTTGCACCACAGACTGTCCAGGAGTTGGCGGATGCTTTCGTCCAGGTCTGGGAGGAGATCCCTCAGGAGACCATCCGCCACCTAATCAGGAGCATGCCCAGGCGTTGTAGGGAGGTTATACAGGCACATGGAGGCCACACACACTACTGAGCCTCATTTTGACTTGTTTTAAGGACATTACATCAAAGTTGGATCAGCCTGCAGTGTGGTTTTCCACTTTAATTTTGAGTGTGACTCCAAATCCAGACCTCCATGGGTTGATAAATTTGATTTCCATTGATAATTTTTGTGTGATTTTGTTGTCAGCACATTCAACTATGTAAAGAAAAAAGTATTTAATAAGAATATTTCGTTCATTCAGATCTAGGATGTGTTATCTTAGTGTTCCCTATATTGTTTTGAGCAGTGTATATATATATATATATATATATATGTCCACTTCAAAACTAAAGACAAAGAACAGGGAAATATTCTCCAAGTTCCCCCTTTAAGGCAGCCATTACTCTGGGAATAATATTTTATCTTTAGAGACATGGTAAATTGTCTGTGTTCGCAGGTTGGCGTTTATTGCCGTGACTCATGTACTGGAGGCAGCTCTGCAGAGTGGTCAAAAACTGGCACAGCCACAGAGTCACAAAACCTTAGCCTAACCTTAACCCTGACATCATCACACTGCTAACCCTAATGCCAAAAGGCCTTTGTAGACTGTATGTCAGATTCAGTGGTTTACGATTATCACGTCACACAGTGCAATGTTACCAAATTCAAAAAATTGATATACACCTGTCCAGATTGCACAATTTGCTTCAGTTCTGTCGTCACATTCTGCTATTTGCTTGTGAGGCTACGTCAGCCGACATAGGCTACATCAACTGCAGCAGTGTATTTGATCTGTGCATGTCCCAGCCCCAGCAGAACATATCCCAGCAGAGCATGTCCCAGTCCCAGCAGAGCATGTCCCAGCCCCAGCAGAACATGTCCCAGCAGAGCATGTCCCAGTCCCAGCAGAGCATGTCCCAGTCCCAGTAGAGCATGTCCCAGCCCCAGCAGAACATATCCCAGCAGAGCATGTCCCAGTCCCAGCAGAGCATGTCCCAGTCCCAGCAGAGCATGTCCCAGTCCCAGCAGAGCATGTCCCAGCAGAGCATGTCCCAGTCCCAGCAGAGCATGTCCAGCCCCAGCAGAACATGTCCCAGCAGAGCATGTCCCAGCCCCAGCAGAGCATGTCCCAGCAGAGCATGTTCCAGCCCCAGCAGAACATGTCCCAGCAGAGCATGCCCCAGCCCCAGCAGAGCATGTCCCAGCCCCAGCAGAGCATGTCCCAGCAGAGCATATCCCAGCAGAGCATGTCCCAGCAGAGCATGTCCCAGCCCCAGCAGAACATGTCCCAGACCCAGCAGAGCATGTCCCAGCAGAGCATGTCCCAGCAGTGCATGTCCCAGCAGAGCATGTCCCAGCAGAGCATGTCCCAGCAGAGCATGTCCCAGCCCCAGCAGAACATGTCCCAGCAGAGCATGTCCCAGCAGAGCATGTCCCAGCAGAGCATGTCCCAGCAGAGCATGTTCCAGCAGAACATGTCCCAGCCCCAGCAGAGCATTTCCCAGCCCCAGCAGAACATGTCCCAGCAGAGCATGTCCCAGCCCCAGCAGAACATGGCCCAGCAGAACATGTCCCAGCCCCAGCAGAACATGTCCCAGCATAACATGTCCCAGCAGAACATGTCCCAGCAGAACATGTCCCAGCAGAGCATGTCCCAGCCCCAGCAGAGCATGTCCCAGCCCCAGCAGAACATGTCCCAGCAGAGCAAGTCCCAGCCCCAGCAGAACATGTCCCAGCAGAGCATGTCCCAGCCCCAGCAGAACATGGCCCAGCAGAACATGTCCCAGCCCCAGCAGAACATGTCCCAGCATAACATGTCCCAGCAGAACATGTCCCAGCAGAACATGTCCCAGCCTCAGCAGAGCATGTCCCAGCCCCAGCAGAACATGTCCCAGCAGAGCAAGTCCCAGCCCCAGCAGAACATGTCCCAGCAGAGCATGTCCCAGCCCCAGCAGAGCATGTCCCAGCCCTAGCAGAACATGTCCCAGCCCCAGCAGAGCAAGTCCCAGCAGAGCAAGTCCCAGCCCCAGCAGAACATGTCCCAGCAGAGCAAGTCCCAGCCCCAGCAGAACATGTCCCAGCAGAACATGTCCCAGCCCCAGCAGAACATGTCCCAGCAGAGCAAGTCCCAGCCCCAGCAGAACATGTCTCTCTCTATGCTTATGTGCCAGTGAAGTATGCATCTTAGAAACAGTTCACATACAAATGTTATAGTGTCTTCTGAAAAGTATTCAGACCCCATGACGTTTTTCACATTTTGCTACGTTACAGACGTACTGTGAAAATTGATGAAATATATTTTTGTCCTCAAATCTACACACAATACCACATAATGACAAAATGAAAACAAGATGATCAAAGATGATCAATGGGAACAGGATGCCCCGGAGCTCAATTTCGTGTCTTATAGCAAAGGGTCTGAATAATTATGTAAATAAGGTATTTCTGTTTTGTTTTTTTATATACATTTGCAAAAAATTCTAAAAACCTGTTTTTGCTTTGTCATTATGTGGCATCGTGTGTAGATTGATAAAAAAACATAATAAATTTTTGAATAAGGCTGTAACATAACAAAATGTGGAAAAAGTCAAGAGGTCTGGATACTTTCCGAAGATACTTTGTTCGTTTGCACCCCATTATTTCTATCTCTACTTTGCACATTCTTCCACTGCAAATCTACCATTCCATTGTTTTAGTTGCTATATTGTATTTACTTTGCCACCATGGCCTTTTTTTGCCTTTACCTCCCTTATCTCACCTCATTTGCTCACATTGTATATAGACTTATTTTTCTACTGTAATTATTGACTGTATGTTTGTTTTACTACATGTGTAACTCTGTTGTTGTATGTGTCGAACTGCTTTGCTTTATCTTGGCCAGGTCGCAATTGTCAATGAGAAATTGTTCTCAACTTGCCTACCTGGTTAAATAAAGGTGAAATAAATAAATAAAAATGTCCAAACTCAGAATCAAATACGCTTCCCCAAAAATGTTGTTGGCTGATTTTGTGCATTTGTCAAAATCCCATCAGGTAGCATGGTTTCAGATGTCATGGCAACTACATTATTAGGGAAATCGTTCTTCTTGCAAAGCATGTAAACGTTTAAATCAAACTATTATATTAATCTGACTATTCACAATCATCTTCGCTGGGATCGGCTCGTAACACCAGGCTGCACTACACGATAAAGGCAAAACAATTCTGACACTGCCAGAACTTTGGCAGAGCTTATGACCAAACGTACTGGTACTTTATCGGCAAACCTAGGCCCTGTCACACTGAACAAGCCAAGACGTCCGACAATCATTTACGGCATAAGAACCTGCTCACGACATGGACAGTTTGTCTGGGACTCCTTGACAATAAATGTCAACCTGCATTTAGTTCAGTATAGTTATCATTCCATGTGGGAGTGGAGAGCAGATGGCTAAGAGTTTGCAGTTCCACTATGTGTGTCTGTGTGTGTACCTGTCCCAGGGCCCAGCTGTCTCCGAAGCCCTGAGCATTGCTGACCTCCATGTGGCTGGATGTGGTCATGTCATTCACTGTCACACTGTCAAAGTTCCCACACAGACCACTCAGGAGACCCTAGACAGACAGGGGGAAGGAAAGGATAGAGAAAGAAAAGGGAGGATTAGGGGTGGGGTGGGGTGGATGTGTGAGTGGTGACCTTCCAAAGTGGTCCAGCTCAGCACTGTTAAGAGAGAGATAGTGTGGTGTGTGTGTGTGTGTATCCTGACCTTCCAGTGTGGTCCAACTCTGATGTGTACGGTCGTCTTGCGGTCCCAGAGAATGGTTAGGTCCTGGTAGGGAAAGTGGATTGCTGTGTAGTAGCCTGCTGACCACAGCTCAAATTCAGACCCTTTACCTACCACACTGGATGGACTCTGGAGGAGTAGATTTTATAAGACACACACCGGGCCAGACCCGGGTTAGGACACACCGGGATTGTCACATGTAGGGTCTGTACTGCCCACCAAGGAGGGCTCATGGACTTCATTGAGTGTGAAATGTGTGTGTGAAATGTGTGAAATGTGTGTGTGTGTGAAATGTGTGTGTGTGTGTGTGTGTGTTACACACAGGCTGGCCTGAGTTGTCGTTGAAGTAGATCTTGGTGAATCCAACATGGATGACCAGCATCTTCATACAGATGATCCCACTCTGATAACAATCCTTATTCTGGGCCACGATGGACACCTCACCATCTATACTCTGGAGAGAGAGAGAGAAGAAAGAAAAGAGAGAGAGAGAGAGAGAGAGAGAGACAGAAAGATTAACCATCACCTTCACAGAGATGAACCTGGAGAAGAGTCCCCTAAGCAAGCTGATCCTGGGGCTCTGTTTACAAACACAAACAGAGCCCCAGGACAGCAGCACAATTAGACCCAACCAAATCATGAGAAAACAAACAGATAATAACTTGACACATTAGAAAGAATTAACAAAATACGTAGCAATCTAGAATGCTATTTGGCTCTAAACAGAGAGTAACCCATATTTATGTATATTTATTTTCCCTTTAGTACTTTAACTATTTGCACAGCGTTATAACACTGTACATAACCATATGACATTTGAAATGTCTCTATTCCTTTGTGAGTGTAATGTTTACTGTAATTTTGTAATTGCTCATTTCACTTTTGTTTATTATTTATTTCACTTGCTTTGACAATGTAAACATATGTTTCCCATGCCAATAAAGCCCTTTGAATTGAAATTGAGAAAGAGAGAGCCGTGCTTATTATAGACACTTCAACTACACTCTCGGGAGAGAGAAAGAGTATTGTGTGCATGTATGTGTATGTGTGGTCTCTAGTGTGGTGTGCAGGTCTGTCCCTAGGGCAGGTAGAGTGCATTCCTGTTGCTCAGTGTTCCTTTACTGAGAGCCTCTGACATTTACAGGAACAGCATCACGTTCAGGGTCGCGGTCAGGAGGGAGCAACACACTGAACAATGCAGATAGAAATGTCATGAATAGAGCTGACATATATCTTAGTCTACCTGTCAGTTAGATGCATATCTGTTCTACACTATACATTAGGAACACCTGCTCTTTTCATGACAGACTGACCAGGTGAATCAAATCAAATTGTATTGTCACATGCGCCAAATACAACAGGTGTAGTAGACCTTACAGTGAAATGCTGAATACAACAGGTGTAGTAGACCTTACAGTGAAATGCTGAATACAACAGGTGTAGTAGACCTTACAGTGAAATGCTGAATACAACAGGTGTAGTAGACCTTACAGTGAAATGCTGAATACAACAGGTGTAGTAGACCTTACAGTGAAATGCTGAATACAACAGGTGTAGTAGACCTTACAGTGAAATGCTGAATACAACAGGTGTAGTAGACCTTACAGTGAAATGCTGAATACAACAGGTGTAGTAGACCTTACAGTGAAATGCTGAATACAACAGGTGTAGTAGACCTTACAGTGAAATGCTGAATACAACAGGTGTAGTAGACCTTACAGTGAAATGCTGAATACAACAGGTGTAGTAGACCTTACAGTGAAATGCTGAATACAACAGGTGTAGTAGACCTTACAGTGAAATGCTGAATACAACAGGTGTAGTAGACCTTACAGTGAAATGCTGAATACAACAGGTGTAGTAGACCTTACAGTGAAATGCTGAATACAACAGGTGTAGTAGACCTTACAGTGAAATGCTGAATACAACAGGTGTAGTAGACCTTACAGTGAAATGCTGAATACAACAGGTGTAGTAGACCTTACAGTGAAATGCTAACCAACAATGAAGTTAAGAAAAAAATACCTAAAAAAAATAAATAAATTAAAGTAGCAAATAATTAAAGAGCAGCAGTAAAATAAAAATAGCTGGGCTTTATACAGGGGGTACTGGTACAGAATCAATGTGCGGGGGCACCGGTTAGTCGAGGTAATATGTACATGTAGGTAGAGTTAAAGTGACTATGCATAGAAAATAAACAGAGAGTAGCAGCATCATAAAAGAGGGGGGTGCAAATAGTCTGGGTAGCCATTTGATTAGCTGTCTTATGGATTGGGGGTAGAAGCTGTTTAGAAGCCTCTTGGACCTCGACTTGGCGCTCCGGTACCACTTGCTGTGTGGTAGCAGAGAGAACAGTCTATGACTAGGGTGGCTGGAGACTTTGACAATCCAGGTGAAAGCTATGATCCCTTATTGATGTCACCTGTTAAATCCACTTCAATCAGTGTAGATGAAGGAAGGGGAGGAGACAGGTTGAAAAAGGATTTTTAAGCCTTGAGACATGGATTGTGTATGTGTGCCATTCAGAGGGTGAATGGGCCAGACAAAAGATTGAAGTGTCTTTGAACAGGATATTGTAGTAGGTATGAGTGTGTCAAGAACTGCAACGCTGCTGGGTTTTTCACGCTTGACAGTTTCCCGTGTGTATCAAGAATGGTCCACCACCCAAAGGACATCTAGCAAACTTGACACAACTGTGAGAAGCATTGGAGTCAACATGGGCCAGCATCACTGTGGAACGCTTTGGACACCTTGTAGAGTCTATGCCCCGACGAATTGAGGCTATTTTGAGGCCAAAAGGGGGTGCAACTCAATATTGGGAAGGTGTTCCTAATGTTTTGTTCACAAAGTGTATATTTCTTTGTTTTAGGAGGGATCGGGTGACTAATGGTCACTCCAGCTCATAGGCCTGGGTAACAGAATAGATCAAACAGAAAAGGGAAATGTGTGATCAGAATCAGAAGGAACACCCAATATGGCTGCCGGTTCAGCCACCACAGAACCTTGATTAGAACTGGAATGTCCCAACGTCCTGCTGATTCTAATTCTATATCCCTGAGAGTCTGCCGCAAACAGACCTCTCTTTGTGTTCCTCAGGTGTGTGTGTGTGTGTGTTGCTACAGCTTTGCTTACCTCAGTCGCTCTAAAAAAAAAAATTAAATCCCAGTTTAGAGAAACTCCTTGGATCCCCTTTCTCTGATCCAATCTGCCTACACACACACACAAACATGCGCGCCAGCACGCACCTTGAGTAGGTAGACCTGACATTCTGAGTGGTAGTCGTACTCCAGGCCGTCGAAGGTGTGGTAGTGTCTGTCACTGTAGACCGTACACACAGCCGGACACGGACTGTGACTACAGTTAAAATAACCCCGGTGACACACACTAGAGAGAGACATGAGAGAGAGAGAGAGACATGAGAGAGAGAGAGAGAGCGAGAGGGGGAGAGAGAGAGAGAGAGACAGAGAGATACAGAGAGAGAGAGAGAGAGAGAGGGAGAGAGAGAGAGAGAGAGGGAGAGAGCGAGAGACATGAGAGAGAGAGAGACAGAGAGAGGGAAAGACATGAGAGAGAGAGAGACGGACAGAGAGGGAGAGAGATAGGGAGACAGAGAGGAGACAGACAGAGAGAGAGAGAGAGAGAGAGAGAGACAGAGAGAGAGAGAGACAGAGAGAGAGAGAGAGAGGGACAGACAGACAGACAGACAGTGAGAGAGAGAGAGAGAGAGAGAGAGAGAGAGAGAGAGAGAGAGAGAGAGAGAGAGAGAGAGAGACAGACAGGGAGAGAGACAGAGAGGGAGAGAGACAGAGAGAGAGAGACAGACAGAGAGGAAGACAGAGAGAGAGGGAGGGGAGGGAGACAAACAGCGAGGAAGGGAGGGAGACAGACAGACAGCGAGGGAGGGGAGGGAGACAGGGAGGGAGGGGAGAGAGACAGACAGACAGCGAGGGGAGGGAGGGAGACAGACCGACAGGGAGGGAGGGAGACAAACAGACAGAGATGGAGGGGAGGGAGACAGACAGACAGACAGAGAGGGAGGGGACAAAGACGGACAGACAGACAGACACACAGACAGCGAGGGAGGGGACAGACAGAGAGACACACAGACAGAGAGGGAGGGAGGGAGGGGGATAGATGGAGAGAGATAGACAGACAGAGAGAGAGAGACAGACAGACAGACAGACAGACAGACAGACAGACAGAGAGAGAAAGACAGAGTGAGGGAGAGAGAGGGAGACAGACAGACAGACAGACAGACAGACAGAAAGAGAGAGGGAGAGAGACAGACAGATAGATAGACAGACAGAGAGGGGGAGACAGACAGAAAGAGAGAGAGATGGAGAGTACCAGAGAGATAGACAGACAGAGTGAGAGGGAGACAGACAGAAAGAGAGAGGGAGAGAAACAGACAGAGAGAGAGACAGACAGAGAGGGGGAGACAGACCGAAAGAGAGAGAGAGAGGAAGACAGACAGAGGGAGAGGGAGAGAGAGAGAGGGAGAGAGACAGGGAGAGGGAGACAGACAGACAAACAGAGAGAGAGAGAGGGAGAGAGAAAGACAGAGAGAGAACAAGGTTAAGTTAAAGAGTCAGACAGTAAATTAAACACAACTGAGCATTTTAGGAAACTAGTGCTCTCTTTACATTATTTTAACAGCATTTAACACTCCTGAGGGAGGTACGTGAGGGTCGTACCATCTGTAACAGGGGGTGTCGACAGCCTCTCCTGGCAGATACTCCAGGCCCAGCCAGGCACAGGGACAGTTCTCTGGGTAGTAACATTCCCCACGGTGCAGCACCAGCCTACACACATACACATACAGGCAGGGGCCAACAACAGCCAGTGCTCAAACATGTGTGTGTTTATAAAGTGAACGTATATTGTTGGGAAATAATGAATTACTTTATCCTTACTTTATCCTGTTTTAAACAGTTAAACACACAGACACACAGCCCCTACCCTTGTGGGCAGACACAGCCAGGTATGCAGGGTGTGGTGGGAGGACAGGTCATATTCAACATCAGGTTCCGACAGGTGAGCTCACAGGCCACACCGCCTCGCCAGGCCGGCGACCCCTGGAACCCGTGTAACCTCTGGGGCTCAGAGCAGCTGTGGAACACCTTTCCCTCTGGACACCGGCCTCGATCCGGCTCTGAAACAGAGGTCATTCAGAAACAGAGTTTTGTTGTTGGATGGAGAAAGGAGAATAAGAAAGGAATGGAGAGAGGGGAATGGTTTACCTCTTTCTTCTGGTACACACTCCATCCTTCCATTCCTGCACAGGCTGTTGGAGGGAGACAGAACGGGAGAAAGAGGAGAACAATTCTTCAGAGCTCTGTTACCAATCAGGGGGATTGTTTGAAGGGTTTTATGTCTGTGAAGTGAACTCTCTATAACCTCTTTGTGTGTGTGTGCCTGTGTGTGTGCGTGCGCTCACGCGTGCCTGTGTGTGTGTGTGTGGGCTGCTTACCAAGGGCCTGTGGCGCTGAAGGACACCTCCCCTGGCTGGGACACCCCTCCAATAGAGTAACAATGACACTGCGACCTGACAGACGGAGAAGAGAAGAGAGGAGGGGAGAGGATGGATAGACGGCTTAAGTTACATGTTTGACAATGATGACGATAACGATGATGATAATGTGTTTTTGATCAAGATGATGGTGTATGTTAGACGATAATGTGTAGGGTGGTGAAGTCTTACGGCTGAACGCAGCGTTGTCGTACGTCGTCGTAGTAACTGCCCTCAGAGCAGCCACACCCCTCTGCACAGTCGTCATGGTTACAGGTCTCTCCACTGGAGAGGGAGCGGCATGATCCGCCGCAGGATGACACACAGGACTGGTACAGCATCCCACCCAAACACACCATCCCTACACACACACACAAATCTGAGTTACACACCTCCATCACACCCCCAAGACACACCACCATTACACACACACACACACACCGACTCACCACACTCTGAGACGTGGGCCCTGTAGTTGACAGTAACATTGTGTTTGGAGCAGAGATAGGCATAGTGGGCCAGGGCCGTACACAGACAGGCGTTACCACAGCGACAGGCCTGGTAGCGACACTGCTGCTGGTACACACTGGAACTGACGTAACCATGGCATGGAGAGAACACACTGCCCAACAACACCTCACACAGAGAGGCGTAGAACACTGGAACACACACACAGCTTTTGAGACGATATGTGGAGAGGTATTACAAGAAAACAAATGGAGGTCAGGATAGAGTTTTGAGGTCAGGGGTCAGAAGTTACCGTTGTGCTGATTTATCTCACAGGGGTCAATGATGGGCTGGTTGACGGGGGCAGAGCAAGCAGATGAGACTCTCCAGGAGTTAGCATGGAGCTGGGGAGTCCCCTCTATCATCCCTGCTGGAGACCTACACACACAGTCCAGACAACATTTCAGGAATATTCTTAATGTAATACGCCTTTACTCAACTTCCTCAGATAAAAATGCCAAAAACCCATCTACTGATAGGGGTCAGAAGTCAGCATGAGAGGAAGTAGTGTTTCTTTACAGGAAGTCATCCCGCAGGTTTCCGTTGAAGGTTCCACAAAGGCCCAGGGTGTTGCTGCGCCATTGGCTGTCCAGCTGTAGATAGACACGCCCACCACGCCCGTCATATTGCAGACGCAGTCCAAGCAACGTCCTCAGCTGGACGAACACTGACGTTAACCTCCGTACCTCAACTACATCTACACACATATACACACATTAAGTCAGACGTACAATAAGGTGTTCACAAAGCTGTGTGTTGCAACCGTTACTGTTCTCTCTATACATGCTACTTGATGGTATTCATATCCATATCCTTCTACATACCATAGGAGTATTATTAAAGGAATCAATCAAGTTTATTGTATCATACCACTGGTGTAGGGCAAAGCGGAGGCGGGGTTGACCCCAATAAGCACTTCCCCCTCTCGGGTCAGAGTCACCTGGTGATTAACATCTTCATCCAGAACCACCGTCACTGACTGGATACACACCTGCTGCTGGGCCTACACACACACAAGTGTGTTAGGCTGTATATGTGTGTTACCTTTGTGCAGGTGGTATACTGCAGTGTGTGTGTGTGTGTGTGTGTGTTACCTTTGTGCAGGTGGTATACTGCAGTGTGTGTGTGTGTTACCTTTGTGCAGGTGGTATACTGCAGTGTGTGTGTTACCTTTGTGCAGGTGGTATACTGCAGTGTGTGTGTGTTACCTTTGTGCAGGTGGTATACTGCAGTGTGTGTGTGTTACCTTTGTGCAGGTGGTATACTGCAGTGTGTGTGTGTTACCTTTGTGCAGGTGGTATACTGCAGTGTGTGTGTGTTACCTTTGTGCAGGTGGTATACTGCAGTGTAACAGTGAATCTGCTGCTGCGGCTCTTGGCCAAGACGTACTGACACGCTCCTGGCTGCAGGAACATCCTCCCATCGAACGATGTCACAAACACGTCACCCACTACTGAACACTCCGCTGAGAGAGAGAGAGAGAGAGAGAGAGGGGGGGGGGGAGAGGGTGAGAGTGAGAGAGAGAGAGAGGGAGTGAGAGGGAGAGAGACAGAGAGAGACAGAGACAGAGACAGAGAGAGAGAGAGAGAGAGAGAGAGAGAGAGAGAGAGAGAGAGTGTGTGACATTGTATCGTCCCACTAATGAGCTGTGATAATATACTGTATGACATGATCAGCTCACCTGTACAGTTGTTGTCCGTGCAGTTCCACACTCCCCCCATACACACACTGGAAACACACCACAGGTTAGTGACACACACACACACACACACACATACACACACACACACACACACACACTCACCAGACGCTGCAGCCCTGCTCCAGAGTGTGTCCCTGTGTGTATGAGGTGCCGTGGTAGACACAAGGACACTGAGACACAGCGATACACGTCCCATTCTGCAGAATCAACCCTGAGACAGACGGACACACAGAGCGTGAGAGGGAGTGTGTGTGCGTTTCTGTCTGTGTGTGTATGAGTGTATGAGCGTACCATCAGGGCAGTAGCATCCATCCAGACAGTGCAGGTTAGTTCCTAGACACTCCTTATCAAAGGTACATGTTGGAGGGCAGCAGCTGATACAGTCTCTATGGACAAAACTCTCCTCACAGCCATCATCTATGGAACAGTCAAATGAAAGACTGACTGTAGTAATAAGTTAGCTCTAGGTTAGTTGAAGGTTTGGGTTATTAGTGTAACATTACTGACTGCAGGAAGGGAAGCTGTCTCTCCACTCTCGGACAGGGTATCCTACATGGCTGCAGGCTCGTGTGTACTCCACCAGCGCACGGCAAAACGTCTCCTCCTCATCTGACCTAATAACAGCAGACAACAGTCAGACTACACTCAGATAAACCCCAGACGACAGTCAGACTACACTCAGATAAACCCCAGACGACAGTCAGACTACACTCAGATAACAGTCAGACAACACTCAGACAACACTCAGATAACAGTCAGACAACACTCAGATAACAGTCAGACAACACTCAGACAACACTCAGATAACAGTCAGACAACACTCAGATAACAGTCAGACAACACTCGGGTAACAGTCAGGCAACACTCAGATAACAGTCAGACAACACTCAGACAACACTCAGACTACACTCAGATAAACCCCAGACGACAGTCAGACAACACTCAGATAACAGTCAGACAACACTCAGATAACAGTCAGACAACACTCCGGTAACAGTCAGACAACACTCAGATAACAGTCAGACCACACTCGGATAAACCCCAGACAACAGTCAGACTACACTCAGATAACATTACATTTAAGTCATTTAGCAGACGCTCTTATCCAGAGCGACTTACAAACAGTCAGACAACATTCAGATAACCCCGAGACAACAGTCAGAGAACAGCCAGACAACACTCTGACGATATTGAGGAATCAAATACCCTCTGACTTATAGGACACATGAATACTCTGGAGTGACTTACACACAGAGGTCGGAGACACAGCTGGCCACGTAGGGGTTTGGGTCGATGTTCTCATGACAGGACAGGAAGGGGAAGAACAGGAGAGCACTGCACTTCTCTATGGCATCCTACACACACACACGCACACACGCACACACGCACACACGCACACACACACACACACACACACACACACACACACACACACACACACACACACACACACACACACACACACACACACACACACATTTTTACATCAACATATTACAATAAAACACAGAAATAAGCACACATAACACAGGTACTTGAACAAGCCAGGTTCAAGCAACAGGGTCCCAGACAGACAGACAGACAGACAGACAGACAGACAGACAGACAGACAGATAGACAGGTCTTACGTCCATGTCAGACTCAGAGTGGCAGGGTCCAGTGAAGTCTATGTCCACTAGAGGGCAGCCTCTTTCACGGGGCAGATCGACTGACCAGCTGTTAGCAAACACTGCTGGCTCCTCTGTCTGCACACCTACACACAGGCACGCACACACACAAAACACGTACACACGGTTAAGGTTCCTCCCTCTACATGCCTGACTATAATCCAATATAATAAAACAACTGTATATTAGAAGAACGACTCTCTCCTCTGGTTTCCTCTGTTCCATCTTTTCTCATTTACCTTCATGTCATTTAGCTGACGCTCTTATCCAGAATTATTTACAGGAGCAATTAGGGTTAAGTACCTTGCTCAAGGGCACATCTACAGATGTTGTACCTAGTCAGAAGTGGGATTCGAACCAGTTACCTTTCGGTTACTGGCCGAACGCTCTTAACCACTAAGCAACCTTCTGCCCATTTCTCTGCTCTCCTCTCCTCTCCTCTCAGGTTACAGGACTAGGGCCTCCCCCTCAGTAATAATAACTAGAATGGTTCCCTGTGGTGTTGAGAGGAGAAAGGTTGTGATGGAGGGATGATTGGGTGCTGAGAGAGAGGATAAGAGATGGATGGAGGAGGGAGGATAAGAGACTGGTTGGACCCGTCTGTCCAGTCTTACAGTGGGCTTTGATGAGGTGTGCGAGTGTGTGTCTCACCGCGGGCTGTGGTGAGGTCATCATTGGGCAGGTTGTTGTAGTTCCCACAAAGGCCACAGGGGGTGCCATGGTGCTGTTCAGACATCTTCAGATATACTCCGCTCCCCCCATCCCACGCCAGAGAGAAGCCAAACACGCTCTTCACCAGCAGGTAGTCAGCCAGACGCTCTATAAACACACCTCCTATTGTCTGGGGTAGGATTAGCCTACACACACACACAGATTATTCTGTTTTTTACGATGCTTTATTATACACCAGATACGTGCAGTGAAACATATATTGTTTTACAGGGTCAGCCATAGTAGTACGGCGCCCCTGGACATAATGAGGGTTAAGTGCCTGGCTCATGGGCACATCGACAGATTTTTCAACTCGTCAGCTTGGGTATTCAAACCAGCGACCAACGCTCTAACTGCTAGGCCACCTGCCGCCCTACACACACACACATTACGAAGCACAAGCACACACACCTGCGACCCCCCTGGTGGACTTGGTATCCAGAGATGTGGATCTCCTCCTCGTTGGGGAAGAAGAGACTGAGAGCCCTGGGACAGGAGTACACACTGCCCTCACACACACGGCTGTTATGGACCCACACTGTGTACTGTGGTGTGGCTGAGCGGCAGTCCTGGGCCAGTATGTAGGAGCAGGTTCCAGGGTAGAAGAAGTAGCTGCCATCGAACGTCTCATAGTGGTACTGACCCCAAGACCTGCATATCCCATCTCTGTCCTGGCCCTGGTTAGGAACTACACACACACACACACACACACACACACACACACACACACACACACACACACACACACACACACACACACACAGAGTTATGTATGCTTATCTCAACTCTGAATCAGCTTGCAGGTGCACTGGTCTGTCTTTGTGTGTAGGAGGCTATGGAGAGGTTGGTTGCTCACAGTGCCAGCTCACTAAAAGCTGCTCAGTTCCAGGAAACCCCTGTCTCTGCACTATTCCCAGACCTGCCAACTAGACCCACTGTGTAACAGTGGTGGTGATGTGGTGGTACTTTAACCAGGTAGGTATTTGGTTAACAGGAACACTGTGTAACAGTGGTGGTCCCTGTCTGCCATACCCGGGACAAGAACCCAACAGCAACATTTCATATTACCGTTGCGCCACCAAACCCACCAAAACCAACCATAGCTGGGCAAGGGAAACACTAATTAAATTCTCAGGCAAGCTACAAGTATAGAGGCTGTACTAGATCCAGTTCTGATGTAGTCTACAGAAACTCAACCCTAATCTTTCAGACTTAATAACACACTATATGGACTAGGGGTTGTTTGTGTGTATGTGTGTGTGTGTGTGGTTATTAATTTAATGCAGCTTATTAATGATTGTTGATTGACGTGTCAGTCTAACCCTCATGTCGACACACACACACACGCACTAAGCACACACAAAAATGAGACATGCATTGTGGAGTGTGTGTGTTACTCACTGATCTGGCAGCGGTCTCCGAGGGCCTGGAACTGTGCACAGTCACACACGCCCCCCTCCTGACACCAGCCCCCATTCAGACAGCCACAATACTCTGGTAAAACACACGCAATCTTTCCTCAATCTTCTCTGGAAAGACTTTTGAGAACAAATGATTCTTTACAAGACAGACTGCTTTTCAGTCTTTTCTGTAGCCGCGTTGACCCAACCTCACCCTGTGTGTGTGTGTCTACCTGAGGAGGCATCGCGGGCTGTGTAATTATGTAGAACACTGCGAGGGAGAGCTGCTTCAGAGAGAAGAGGACTGAATGTCTGGAGAGGAGAGAGCACTGGTGAGCACACACATACATACCTACCAGTCCCAGTTTGTGAATCTGTCACACTGTGTGTTTAGTGTGTGTAGTATGTGTGTATCCAATGGTGTAGTGGTAAAGAAATAGGTAGCCTGTCGCTGTGAAAAAAGAAACAATCTGTACTTTCAATGCTATTTTTCTGTAAAAGGTGGGTAACAACCGTGCAAAACAAAATGTGGCCTTTACCCTCCACTACACCGCTGTGTATCTCTAGCCCTGTTAGTGTAGTTGCCCTAGTGTGTGTGTGTGTGTGTGTTCTACAAAGGCATCTTTGTGCTGGTCAGTGTGTTGAGTGAGTCCTGACCTCTGGTTCTCTTAGGTGTAGTGTCCCTACCTCCTCCCCTAGGAGATCCCGTTTCCTCCGCAGTGCATTAGCCCTCCTGCGTGCACACACACACACACACACACACACACACACACACACACACACACACACACGGAGAGAAACGTACATTATGAAAAGAAACATGCAAACTGAAGTAAAATGTACTTAAGACCAGTTGAATACAGCCAAACACACACCAGCTTGGTCATGACATTGAATGAATAAATCCCCGGAGGGGATGAGTCTCTCTTTTTCTTTCATCCACTCATCTCACCTCTGTAGTCTTCCGTCTGTCTCTGTCAGTTGGCTCTGAGCTTCTAAACACAACAAAATGCCATCAATAAAACATCCCACACACTGTCACAATGTACAGGCTCACATATCACTATCACAATGTACAGGCTCACATATCACTATCACAATGTACAGGCTCACCATATCACCTCCACCCTACCTGACTCCCTAGACCCACTCCAATTTGCTTACCGCTCAAATAGGTCCACAGACGATGCAATCTCAACCACACTGCACACTGCCCTAACCCATCTGGACAAGAGGAATACCTATGTGAGAATGCTGTTCATCGACTACAGCTCGGCATTCAACACCATAGTACCCTCCAAGCTCGTCATCAAGCTCGAGACCCTGGGTCTCGACCCCGCCCTGTGCAACTGGGTACAGGACTTCCTGACGGGCCGCCCCCAGGTGGTGAGGGTAGGTAACAACATCTCCTCCCCGCTGATCCTCAACACTGGGGCCCCACAAGGGTGCGTTCTGAGCCCTCTCCTGTACTCCCTGTTCACCCACGACTGCGTGGCCACGCACGCCTCCAACTCAATCATCAAGTTTGCGGACGACACAACAGTGGTAGGCTTGATTACCAACAACGACGAGACGGCCTACAGGGAGGAGGTGAGGGCCCTCGGAGTGTGGTGTCAGGAAAATAACCTCACACTCAACGTCAACAAAACTAAGGAGATGATTGTGGACTTCAGGAAACAGCAGAGGGAACACCCCCCTATCCATATCGATGGAACAGTAGTGGAGAGAGTAGCAAGTTTTAAGTTCCTAGGCATACACATCACAGACAAACTGAATTGGTCCACTCACACAGACAGCATCGTGAAGAAGGCGCAGCAGCGCCTCTTCAACCTCAGGAGGCTGAAGAAATTCGGCTTGTCACCAAAAGCACTCACAAACTTCTACAGAGGCACAATCGAGAGCATCCTGGCGGGCTGTATCACCGCCTGGTACGGCAACTGCTCCGCCCTCACCTGTAAGGCTCTCCAGAGGGTAGTGAGGTCTGCACAACGCATCATCGGGGGCAAACTACCTGCCTTCCAGGACACCTACACCACCCGATGTTACAGGAAGGCCATAAAGATCATCAAGGACATCTACCACCCGAGCCACTGCCTGTTCACCCCGCTATCATCCAGAAGGCGAGGTCAGTACAGGTGCATCAAAGCTGGGACCGAGAGACTGAAAAACAGCTTCTATCTCAAGGCCATCAGACTGTTAAACAGCCACCACTAACATTGAGTGGCTGCTGCCTACACACTGACACAACTCCAGCCACTTTAATAATGGGAATTGATGGGAAATGTTGTAAATATATCACTAGCCACTTTAAACAATGCTACCTTATATAATGTTACTTACCCTACATTATTCATCTCATATGCATACCTATATACTGTACTCTATATCATCGACTGCATCCTTATGTAATACATGTATCACTAGCCACTTTAACTATGCCACTTTGTTTACATACTCATCTCACATGTATATACTGTACTCGATACCATCTACTGTATCTTGCCTATGCTGCTCTGTACCATCACTCATTCATATATCCTTATGTACATATTCTTTATCCCCTTACACTGTGTATAAGACAGTAGATTAGGAATTGTTAGTTAGATTACTTGTTGGTTATTACTGCATTGTCGGAACTAGAAGCACAAGCATTTCGCTACACTCGCATTAACATCTACTAACCATGTGTATGTGACAAATAAAATTTGATTTGATTTGATTTGATTTATCACAATGTACAGGCTCACATATCACTATCACAATGTACAGGCTCACATATCACTATCACAATGTACAGGCTCACATATCACTATCACAATGTACAGGCTCACATATCACTATCACAATGTACAGGCTCACATATCACTATCACAATGTACAGGCTCACATATCACTATCACAACGTACAGGCTCACATATCACTATCACAATGTACAGGCTCAAATATCACTATCACAATGTACAGGCTCACATATCACTATCACAATGTACAGGCTCACATATCACTATCACAATGTACAGGCTCACATATCACTATCACAATGTACAGGCTCACATATCACTATCACAATGTACAGGCTCACATATCACTATCACAATGTACAGGCTCACATATCACTATCACAATGTACAGGCTCACATATCACTATCACAATGTACAGGCTCACATATCACTGTCCCAATGTACAGGCTCACATATCACTATCACAACACATAACAAATATATCTACAACAACAGATATCTAATCTTCAAAATGCCATTCCAGAACCATTCCAGCATATCAGTAGAATCAGTATTGCACATATTTAAACAGCATAAATAACAAGTATTTACACAACTACAGTGTATGTTGATAATATTAACAGTAAAATGATCCGATATTTCATAATGTTCAAACGTCAATAAACTTTTTAAATCGAGATCACGGATATAGCGCAGATCCTAAATTGCTGGCCTCTGAAATTAAGTTAGTAGGCTATGGCACATTTAAAATGTCAAAAGTGCTGAAAGTATGGATAAATTAATCAGCTGTAAAAATTATGAAATTGGGATTATGCGCATGTGTCGTTGGGAGACCCACCTTGTGCTGTCAGCAGCTGGAGGACTGAATACCACGAAAGAAGAAACAGTTTGACTCTCCGCGGACCGTTCATCTCAGAGCTCATCCACCGGGATGTTAACGGAACATTTCACAGGACAGACTGGGGAGTAGTGATCTCTTTTCGTTAGCGAGTTTCCCGCGGTTGACATCCACGCGCACAGAGGAAGTTGAGCGAGCCCCTCAGATGGATGATGAGTGCACTTGCGCGCAGGTGTTGGGTGTGTGTGTGTGTGCATAGTTTTTGTACCAAACAGGTGACATCAAACCAACTGAAAGACGGAAGTACTGCAACTCTCTATGCACAGGAAAATAGTGGCCTAACTGAAGTAGATATATTATCTGAGATTAGGACATTACAAATGCAATAACTGAATAATGTAGGCCTACTTTTGATTATTTTTTAATTTAGTCCTACTTTAAGGTTCAATCTGTATGATTTTCAGTAATTCAACGTTAATTTTATTATAAATGAGATCGATCGTGTGTGTGTGTAACTGTGTGTGTGCGTTATATGTGTGTGTGTGTGTGTGTGTATGTGTGTGTGTGTAAGACTTTGACTCCCCCTGCTGGCCAGTGATGTGAATCTGATGTGAGTGAAGATTTACAGAGCAACAATCTTAGAATGTTTAATAACATAGTATAATGTACAAGTTTCACAGTATTATCATGATATATACATGCTAATGCCCCAGATAGTAATGTGTCTTAAATACTTTACACAGTAGAGGAGGGGGTTTGGGGGGGGGGGGGGGGTCATGAATGGTGGATGGGTATCAGGGTTTGGGAGATTATAAGTGGGTAGGAGTCGAAGGGCAAAGTAAGTATGCATCAATATAAAGTAGTCTTCTACAGAGAGCTGCCTAGGTGACATCACTTCCTGGCAGCCAGCTCAGCGTTGACTTCATCCTCTGCTTTGAGGCCATGCCATTGAGCAATGGGCCGGCGGGGGTTGGCCAGCATGTCTGACCAATGACGGAGCTCTGTGCCGCTGCTGGCTCCGCCTAGAAAAACCTTCCCGATAGCGTCATTCTTCCCAATCTTATCATAGTCCAACACTGTCACTGCTACCTGCACCTTCTAAACACACAAACACAGACACAAACCTATGTTCGAAGGGCCTCAATGAGGAAGGATTCATTGTATTAAGGGATGAGAGAGTTTGTGTGTGTTTTTGTGTGGCGAGAGAGCATACCTGTATCTGTTCGAAAGGCACCTCGAAGCTGAAGGACTCATTGTAGTAAGGGTTGAGAGTGTTCTTCTTGATGCTGGTTTTCTTCTTCTTCAGTCTCTTTCCATTCTGCAGAAGGTGTATCTTTACATAGGGGTCTGACAGAGGAGACAGAGATCAGCCTAACACACACACACACACACACACACACACTCACACACACAGAGCCTCACCTGATAGTCCTCCTACGTCCATCTTTTTTAGGTTTTTGGCCTCGAGGACGACAATGCTTAGTTTCCCTGCTGTAGGAACGTACCTCAGAGAAAGACAGATATCACCCAGATGCTCTGACTGGAGAGAGGGAGAAAGGGGAGTGGGGAAGGGAGAGGGAGAGCGAGGGTAAGAGGTATGGGAGGGGGAATACTGACATTTTTGTTTTCTTCCTTCTTTCTGTGAATTCTTTGTTTAATTTTGTGGGGTTAAATGATTTGTAACTTTTTGACTTTCTTTCCTATTTATATATATATATATCTTCAATCATTTTTTTTGTACTATATTCCTATTTTCTCCATTATCACCTCCTCTTTCTCTGCCTTCTTCAGTTCCCGCCACTCCTGTGTCATCTGACTGAAGTCCAGGCTGCTCATTGGTACTCGTAGCGCTCCAATAGCATCGTGTTTAGAGAAACGGTCAAAGTCATACACTGTCATCACCAGAGTCCTGCCACCCAGTTCACTATACGGTACCTACACACACACATACAGTATGCACACATACACACACAAACACTTTGTTGAATGTGGAGTCAGTGTTAGGGTTTAGAGGTCAGAGGTCAGGAATTATGTGTACCTTGAAGGTGAAAGTCTCATTGAAGGTTGGGTTGAGTGTCTTCCTGTGGACTTTAGTCTCAAACTTCCTCTTCTTGTCTGGCAAAAGGTAGAGCTTAACATACGGGTCTGAACTTCCCCCAACGTCCATGGCAGGAAGATCACAGGCCTGCAGGATACCTACTACCAACTACAGACAGGGAAGGGGGATAGAGGGTAGGGTGAGGAGACGGTGAGGAAAGAGGGAGGAAACAGGGAGAGGGAGAGAGAATTTACCCACATCTATATCATGTCTCTGATGGAGTGATTTGTTGTTCCTCAGACTGGTTAATCTGCTGTTCCACTTGGTTAGCTGAATCAGATGTGTTAGAGCAGGGATTGAAACAAGGAGTCTTCACCGTGTTCTCTGTGAAGTTGTAGTCCATTGAGAACTCCAGTCTGCCCAACTTCACTTCCTCTTTAGGCTCCTCCTCCTCCCTGCCAGTCAATCCGGTCTCTGTATCACCCTCATCCTTCAGGGGCTAAAGGACACACACATATACACACATAAATTAAACCTGATACTCAGTGACCAGCAGAGACATACATAGCCTCAGTTGTAATTAGCCGCGCTTTTTCTTAAACGTTTCTGTGCAGCGCTCCACAGGGAGTTGATACTCTGCTATGTGTGTGTGTGTATGTATACCTCAGAGGTGCCTCCCTCCAGCTCAGTGTCCATGTTCAAGCCCTTCTTCTCCTTCTCTGTGTCCTTGTCTTTCTTCTTCAGACATTTCCTCCAGACACACAAACAGCATGACAACACCAGACACACACTCACCACGCATAGAGCTCCTATAGCCCATGAGGGCACTACGTGCACACACACACACACACACACAGTTAATAATACATTAATAGCAAATGTTTTACATAACACAGGAGGGTTTCACTAGCTTGTGAGAGTATTTTATTTCTCAGTTGAGTACTTCAACTGCACTTGGTTCAAAAAATGAACTTAGTGCTACGAAGGCTCTAGAAACCCACCCCTGATTGGTGGTTACTCACTGTGGAGGGAGTGCAACTCGCTCATAAACTTTGTGGAGGTGTGGCCTCCGGGCCCAGGTTCTGGGGTAGCAGAGGCATTGGGGTTGATTAACAGGTGTGAGGGGCTGGGCTGTGCCGGGGTGGCCCTACGACTACTTGTCATCATCTAGAGAGAGAAAGACACAGAGAGAAGGAAAGTCTTTCAAAAAATGTCCCTTTTTGCATCCAAACTAGCTGTCTTTAAATTTGAGTGAGTGGTTAGATTTCCCAGCCCCATCCTTCAGAATGCCAAACCAAGTGACAGGGCAGGCTGTTTAAATTACAGATTGTTCATTTAACAGTAACTCACCGTACTGCAACATTCCAGATATCTGGACAAAAATGACAAACTTTTCAAATAGACACTTATTACAAAACTAGTGTGGAATACTGTATATTAATGATCAGCACCAAGTTTTGAGAAACATCCAGCCGTATGTGTTATAGAGTGGTCATAGTTGTGTGTGTGCGTGTGTGTGTCAGACGGCCTCTTGTGTTTCTGCTGGTCTGGCACTAAGGCCAGCTGTACATAAGATACACAACCCTGTCCCCTGTCAAACCTGCTGACAACACAACACATGGGGGGGAGGTGTGGAGGAAGAGAGGGGGACAGAGAAAGGACATCATGAGTGTCTGATCTCTGGAGAGAGGAGGTGAGAATGTTTTTAGTCCAGTGTAGGGATGGTTCCAATTCACATCCTACCCCTTCACCTTGATCCCTACCCCTTCACCTTGATCCCTACCCCTTCACCTTGATCCCTACCCCTTCACCTTGATCCCCACCCCTTCACCTTGATCCCCACCCCTTCACCTTGATCCCTACCCCTTCACCTTGATCCCTACCCCTTCACCTTGATCCCTACCCTTTCACCTTGATCCCCACCCCTTCACCTTGATCCCCACCCCTTCACCTTGATCCCTACCCCTTCACCTTGATCCCTACCCCTTCACCTTGATCCCCACCCCTTCACCTTGATCCCCACCCCTTCACCTTGATCCCTACCCCTTCACCTTAATCCCCACCCCTTCACCTTGATCCCCACCCCTTCACCTTGATCCCCACCCCTTCACCTTGATCCCCACCCCTTCACCTTGATCCCCACCCCTTCACCTTGATCCCCACCCCTTCACCTTGATCCCTACCCCTTCACCTTGATCCCTACCCCTTCTGTGTTTTTCAGATCTGAGTCTGGGAAACTGACTCAGCTCTTAACCTTCATCAATGTTAGCAGAAAATATTCAATGAAGACAGTCTAGCATTCTATAACTAGTGGAAAACAACACGTGACAATATATGTATATTTTTAAATGTAATACGCAATGACATTGATATCATCATGTCACTAGAGACACAACTACACTAATCACTGTTGCTAATCAGGAAGAAAATCACTTTGGATTTATTTAGGATGTTTTGCTTGTCTTCCGCATGCTATGCTACTAATAGGTAATACTACAAGTGCATGACAAGTCACTTCCATAGTGGATTGTCTTATAACGAGTTCGTTGGCTAAACTCTGTCACTCACTCTAACCCACTCTCTTAGGTCCTCACTATAAATACGAAGTTAGACCTGCCTGATTAAATAAAGAGTTAAGCTGAAGATAACATACTGTAACATACTGTAGATGGTTCGGATATCCCCCCATTTACAACCAAAACTGGAAATGACATTAACCCTGATCCAGTCAAATATCTAACAATAACCCAACATTGTAACCCTAACATATATCTATTTCTTAAACATCATTGTAACCCTGACCGACTGTAATCTAACATTTACCCAAAATTATAACCCTAACCCAACTACACCAGTCACCTCAACCACCATCACTGACCACACCTTGGGAGAGAAAGAGAGAGTTAGAGAGGCGAGAGGGAGTCTTACCTTTGTGTGTATGTCCTGGCCTTGGTTCTGACTGGCTGCAGGGTGGAGAGAGGTATGACTCTCAGGTACACACACAAAGAGAGAGAGAGAGAGAGAGAGAGAGAGAGAGAGATGACAGGATGAGGAGAGGATCAGGAAAGAGGACGGGAGGTGAGGAGGGGTGGCAGCTTCTTGTTGTTTTGTTTTAACCTTCTGTTCATTCAGCAGAGTCTCTGAGACAAGGAGCACAGGTATGAAGGGAAAGAGGGGAATGAGAGCAAGAGAGAAAGGAGAGAGGGCATCTCTGGTTGGCTGTGTGAACGTGTGTGTATTAGTATGGGGATATGTATGCTGTCCGATGGGGTGGGTCCCAGGGGGTTGAGTCCCTCTAATCTAAGCCCTGCTCCTTGTGACCTCTGCTGCGCCCTTACAGGTCACCTTCGCTGGGACATTGGACATGGATGAATATTCATGGTTTGGTGACATGGCTTTTTATAGGCTCGTTAGCATACTGAGACTTCAGCAGGAGAAAGCATCTACATTCCAACTGGACGACTGGTATGCCTGTGTGTAACTGTGCATGCATATACTACATATGCATTACTGTTTGTATGTGTGATTGCACATGTACATACATATACTGCAAACCGGTATGCATTGTGTGTGCGTGTGTGCTTCCAGAGGTCGATACTCTATGTGTAGATGCTGCTGCCTGAATTAGAACTGTAGGATGCGGTTTCTGCAGCAACGCTGGTATCAAGTTCCGGCCCCACCCAGTTCACCTTGACCAGAGATAAGAGATGCACCAATTGACGCACATACATTAACACACACATACGCAGAACTCAGACCTCTGTGAAGCAGTATGATGTCAAACCTGTTGTTCACCTTGCCGAGTATTGTGTAGACAGAGCCATTGTATTGATTGATGAATGTGTCCAAGGTGAAGATATTCAGTGATTGTAGGTGCTATATGAGGGTCATTAGTTTAGATAAGGTTCTAAGATTCCCCAACCGTATTCTTTTTCCAGGTTCATTTTTAAAATTACATTTACATTACATTTAAGTCATTTGGCAGACACTCTTATCCAGAGCGACTTACAAATTGGTGAATTCACCTTATGACATCCAGTGGAACAGCCACTTTACAATAGTGCATCTAAATCATTTAAGGGGGGGGGGTGAGAAGGATTACTTTATCCTATCCTAGGTATTCCTTGAAGAGGTGGGGTTTCAGGTGTCTCCGGAAGGTGGTGATTGACTCCGCTGTCCTGGCGTCGTGAGGGAGTTTGTTCCACCATTGGGGGGCCAGAGCAGCGAACAGTTTTGACTGGGCTGAGCGGGAACTGTACTTCCTCAGTGGTAGGGAGGCGAGCAGGCCAGAGGTGGATGAACGCAGTGCCCTTGTTTGGATGTAGGGCCTGATCAGAGCCTGGAGGTACTGCGGTGCCGTTCCCCTCACAGCTCCGTAGGCAAGCACCATGGTCTTGTAGTGGATGCGAGCTTCAACTGGAAGCCAGTGGAGAGAGCGGAGGAGCGGGGTGACGTGAGAGAACTTGGGAAGGTTGAACACCAGACGGGCTGCGGTGTTCTGGATGAGTTGTAGGGGTTTAATGGCACAGGCAGGGAGCCCAGCCAACAGCGAGTTGCAGTAATCCAGACGGGAGATGACAAGTGCCTGGATTAGGACCTGCGCCGCTTCCTGTGTGAGGCAGGGTCGTACTCTGCGGATGTTGTAGAGCATGAACCTACAGGAACGGGCCACCGCCTTGATGTTAGTTGAGAACGACAGGGTGTTGTCCAGGATCACGCCAAGGTTCTTAGCGCTCTGGGAGGAGGACACAATGGAGTTGTCAACCGTGATGGCGAGATCATGGAACGGGCAGTCCTTCCCCGGGAGGAAGAGCAGCTCCGCCTTGCCGAGGTTCAGCTTGAGGTGGTGATCCGTCATCCACACTGATATGTCTGCCAGACATGCAGAGATGCGATTCGCCACCTGGTCATCAGAAGGGGGAAAGGAGAAGATTAATTGTGTGTCGTCTGCATAGCAATGATAGGAGAGACCATGTGAGGTTATGACAGAGCCAAGTGACTTGGTGTATAGCGAGAATAGGAGAGGGCCTAGAACAGAGCCCTGGGGGACACCAGTGGTGAGAGCGCGTGGCGAGGAGACAGATTCTCGCCACGCCACCTGGTAGGAGCGACCTGTCAGGTAGGACGCAATCCAAGCGTGGGCCGCGCCGGAGATGCCCAACTCGGAGAGGGTGGAGAGGAGGATCTGATGGTTCACAGTATCGAAGGCAGCCGATAGGTCTAGAAGGATGAGAGCAGAGGAGAGAGAGTTAGCTTTAGCAGTGCGGAGCGCCTCCGTGATACAGAGAAAAGCAGTCTCAGTTGAATGACTAGTCTTGAAACCTGACTGATTTGGATCAAGAAGGTCATTCTGAGAGAGATAGCGGGAGAGCTGGCCAAGGACGGCACGTTCAAGAGTTTTGGAGAGAAAAGAAAGAAGGGATACTGGTCTGTAGTTGTTGACATCGGAGGGATCGAGTGTAGGTTTTTTCAGAAGGGGTGCAACTCTCGCTCTCTTGAAGACGGAAGGGACGTAGCCAGCGGTCAGGGATGAGTTGATGAGCGAGGTGAGGTAAGGGAGAATAGGGAAGGGAAAATAAACTGAATGGCGATTCAACCAAATGTCTAGGTTGGCCTCAAGGTTCTAGTCTTGGTTGTCACATATGTGGTAAAATAGATTTGATTCAGATTGGTGTAAAACTATCTGATAAGGGTAACATAGCACCCTTAGAATTAGAATGATTAGTTATACTTGTATAAAGCCTCCACAACATCCTTTTAATCAGAAAAACACTTCTCCACCTGATTGACAACAGCACACACTGTCAACAAGGCAACAGGTGACAGGGTATGTACAGGGTCATCACTACTGATAGGCATGGCGCTGGATTGATCATGTAAAAAACAGCTACATCATATACATTATAGCATATACATTATTATAACAGTATTTTTTATAAAGACAATGGAAACACTTTACTGGAAACCTCTGTCATAAGACCTACATAAATAACACTGTTGAAAACATGACATAACATGTCATAAAAAGTCCTACTTCTGGTGTCAGTTTATTAAAATTGACTTTGTACCAACAGTTATGACTGTTCATGTCATTATCATGTAGCCCTGATGGCAGCGGGATTAAGAGAAGTTGAACCAGATCAATAACAGTGGTTATAGAGGGTTATACACTAAATATCAGGTGTTATACAATTATTATACAGTCTGACAACTATAACTAAGGAAGAGGACTGGACAGGGGAAATATGACTTTCATAAGCCTCCAAACATATGTAGTGTGTGTGTGTAGTACAGAAGACTATTCAGTAGATACCAAAATAAAACTAAAGGAGGCACTCAGTGGAGGGACACACACAGAAAGAGAGAAAGAAAGGAGGAAAGAGGAGTCCTACAGTGTTTCGCAACTCTGGTCCTTGAGTGAAACACCAGGGTTTTGCATTTTTGTTCCAGCCCTGTACTAACACAGGGCTATAAATATGTTGTGCTAGTACAGGTACTAGATCAGAAATGTACGACCCAGGGGGTGCCCAGACTGAAGTAAATAATACAAAATAACTGATCTAACCCCTAATTGAGCCAAGCTCCTACACGCATGTAGGAACTAAAACCTGCACACAGGGGACACGGGGACCGCCATTGGCCGACACACACCCCAGTCCCTATGGTGGTGTTGTATTGCACGCGTCCAAACAGTCTTCATGAGGCTTTGATGAGGCCCACTCCATGAGCTACAACAGTGTTTCCCAACTGGTGGCAAGCGGCCTGAGTTTTCTGAGCCAAAAAAAACATTGTCATACATAAGACTGTAAAAACACTAGGAAATTAGGTCCAACTGACTTTGATTTAAGAAATCTGTTCCCAAGTATACCCATGCATAATAGACACGTGATCGTATACAAATGTAAGCAAGGTTTGAAATTATTATGTTTTAGTCAAATGTGTGTTTGGTCTTATTGCAGTCAATTTGCAGTCTACAAATTATTTGTAATTATAAACTGAGTGGTTCAAGCCCTGAATGCTGATTGGCTGACAGCTGTAGAATATCAGACCGTATACCGCAGTTATGACAAAACATTTATTTTTAGTTCTAATTACGTTGGTAACCAGTTGATAATGGTAATAAGGCACCGCAGGTTTGTGGTATTTGGCCAATATACCACAGCTAAGGACTGTATCCAGGCACTCTGCGCTGCGTCGTTGCATAATAACAGCCCTTAGCCGTGGTATATTGGCCATATACTACACCCCATCGGGCCTTATTGCTTAATTTTGTTCTGGCCCCTCGACCGTCCACTCAATAAAAAATATATTAAAAATCGTCCCACGGCTGAATCTAGTTGATGATCCCTGGGCTACAACCACTAACCCTAACCCTGGGAGGATTGGCCACATTTGGGGAGTGGTGGGATGAAGACACTGCTAGCCAATGAAATCAAAAGAGCAGTTTGTGGTAGTGGCTTATAGAGTGGACCGTGTTATAGTGCTCTCCACCAATATTGGCACCCTTAGTAAATATAAGCAAAACGGGCTGTGAAAAAAATACATTTACTGTTTATCCTCTTGGTCTTTCATTCCAAATATTCACAAAATGTAACTTTTAATTGAAGTAAAATTGAGGAAAAAAAAGTGAAATGAATATTTTTTGACAAAGCATGTGCCACAATTATTGGCACTCCTAGATATTCTTATAGGTAAAATCTAACTGAAGTATATTCACATTAATGTTTTACATTAAATTCACCTGAATGATTAGGAACACATAAGTGGTAAGCCATGAATTCCCGTTTCACTGGGGTATAAATATGAGGTGACACACAGGTCAAATTCCCATCATCAATCAATATGGGAAAGACCCGATGGTTGAAAATGCCCATTTCCACTATCAGGTCAATAATTAAGAAGTTTAAAGCAACTGGAGAGGAGATGTTAACAATCAGCCTGGAAGAGGACGTGTGTCTATATTGACCCCACGCAGTGAGGATGGCTCGAGTGGCCAAAAAAATCTTCAAGGATCACAGCTGGTGAATTGCAGACGTGAGTTGGGTCTTGGGGTCCGAAAGTCTCCAAAACTACAATCAGACGCACCTACATAACCACAAGTTGTTTGGGAGAGTTGCCAAAAAAAAGCCTTTGCTGTCAAACTCAAGTGCCTACATTTTTCAAAACTTTACTGGAGCTTTCAATGGAACTGGGTTCTATGGTCAGATGAGACCAAAATAGAGCTTTTTGGAAACAAACACCAGAGGTAGGTCTGGCATAGACAGAAAGATAGCCATGTAAAAAGTACCTCATCCCCACTGTGAAGTATGGTGGTGGATCTTTGATGTTATGGGGCTGTTTTTCTTCCAAAGGCCCTGGACAACTTGTTAGGAAAAATGGTATCATGGACAAGTACCAGCAGATATAAACTGGGCCATGGTTGGACCTTCCAGCAGTACATGATCCAAAGCACTCCTCAAAATCAACACAAAAATGGTTCACTGACACAGAATCAAGATTTTGCCATGGCCATCCCAGTCCCTTGGCCTAAACCCCATAGAAAATATGTGGGATGAGCTGAAGAGGAGAGTGGACCTCAGAATCTGAAGGATCTGGAGAGATTCTGTTTGGAGGAATGGTCTCAGATCCCTTGCCATGCGTTCTTCAACCTCATTAAGTATTATAGGAGTCTCAGAGCTGTTATCGTGACAAAGGGAGGTTGCACAAAGTATTGAATGAAGGGGAGCCAATAATTGTGGCATACAGAATTTTTTTTTGATTTTTATATTTTTTTCAAATGATTTTACTTTAATTAAAGGTTAGATTTATGTGAATATTTTGAAAGAAAGACCAAGAGGATAAACAAATACATTTTCTTTTCACAGCCCGTTTGCTCATATTCACCAAGGGTGCCAATAGTAGTAGAGGGCACTGTACACCTCCCCTTCATAGTCCAGTGCATAGCAGAACACACACCAGGGTTGGGATCAATTCACTTTTTACTCACTTCCTGAATTGAAACCTGAAATGACCACAACATGCAGAGTTCTGCCCTTCATTGCACGCCTGACACATTGCTCAAACAAGGCTACCAAAACAAACACTAACATCTGTATTCTGTCACTTTTTACAAAAACAAAGATCTGCAAACAAAGACAAAGGAAATGCTGTATATCCTTTCCATTATCCAGATTGGACGAGAGGATGGTGGAGGTGGAGCCAAACCAGGAGGTGTGTCTTGAAGTCCAAACTCGTACACTACTTAGTACACTAGTGTGAAACAGAGTGAAACGCTCCGTCTCAAACGTTCCCTATTCTCCATTCTCCATATAGTGTTTTTAATTGGGATTTCAACTCCATGACTGAATTGAGCCCAACCCTGTGTGGGAAGTGGAAGGTTAGAATTCATCATGTCTTGCCAAGGCTTCTCCAAAGTCAGTAGCCTGGCTGCCAACGAAGAGGTCATACTTCTCTACGATCTCTGCCTTGGTCAGATGTCCGTCCTACAGAGAGAGGGGGAGAAAAAACACAATCTTTGGTTAGATGCACTCTGTTTCGGTACACGCACGCACACACACACACACACCTTATCGTTATCTGACTCGTAGACCAGGTGTTTGGCTTCTGCCTCTGCATGGTCGTAATCTGAAGGGAGGATCCAGTCTCTGGTCTCCTCCTTGTCCATGCGGCCATCTTTGTTTTTATCTCTGAACTCAGTAAACTGTTCTCGTTCTGTCTTCACCCACTCTGGCTCTGAAGGATCACCCTCCTGGTTATACATGTCACCTAGAAGAGGGGAAGGAGGGAAGAGAAGAGGAAAAGAGAGATGCTGATATGTTATAACTATGTGTCCCCCATGTACTGTTTCAGGTGTTATTACAGGTTATAACTCACCTATGTACTCCTCCAGATCTATGAAGCCGTCTCCGTTTTTATCAATGTCCTCCATGGTCTCCTACAGGAGAAGATATTGGCACAAATATGTTACTGGCTGGCTTCCTTAGACAATAAAGAAATCGTGTTTGTATTACAAAATAAATACTGTGTGTTTGGGTGTGTGACCCACCAGTACAACTATATCCTTCATATGGTCGTACTCCTCAGGATGGAGGAAGGCTGTAAACTCCTCTTTATTGGCCTTAAGGTCAGCGTCCAGGTCGGCCATTTTGAATCTCCTCTCGTCACGTGACATCATCTGTCTGTAGCTGAAGCCATCTTCTGGGTCTGGATCATCTTAGGGGCACACATACCAATTAAAAAAGTTTAAGTCAGACCTTCCTGTAAAAAAGCACTTGTCAGGTGTCGTAAGTTACATTCTTATACTCGTTCAGTGTGTGCCCGTACCCAGTATGTATCCGTATGTGGCATTCTTGTACTCCTCCCAGGACACCAGTCCATCTCCGTTAAGGTCATGACCTTTCCACTGGCGGTCCACATCATCATAGATCCACCTCTTCTGACTGTGTTTGATCCACTTCTTCATCTCCTCTACTGACACATACCCATTCTTGTCCTCATCTATACGCTCTACCAACATACTGTAGGGAGAGAGATGAAGGGTGTAAAATCCATCTTTTCAATACAAATATATTTCTCTCGCTTCTAAACAAGATGCAGCATCTGTGTTTCTGTGTGTGGGTGTGTTACCCCAATCTCTCCTTGCTCTCTTCAGGTGTGAGCTGATCGAAGGTCTTGGCCTCATCCTGTCCAAGAAACGCTTCATGGTCATAATCAAAGTTATCTGCGTCGTCATGGTTGCGGTTGCTAAGCAGGTCGTCATGAATGACACGGTCCTTCTTGTCGATGGTGGGCTTACTGGAGGCGTGCACCACGCACAGCGCAAAGCACATGACCAACGGCCGCAGCGCCATACTCTGACACATACACACGACAGACAGATGCTTACAACAATATGATTGTGTCAGTGTATTTAGTTTACGACCATCTTTAGTTTAACCATACGAATAGGAACGGCCTTAGCAAGCTAGAAATCTAGCCGGATATCAACGTGATCAGTGACAATGTGTGATGAGGTAGCTAGTTCCACCAAAGATATAACAAACGCAGTTTCCCCTACTCATCTGTGGCTCCACCGTTTCTGGCTGAACTAGCTGTGTGTGGTTTTTTTAACATGACATGGATAGCTAGTTGGCTCTATGTTAGTCTTACCCTGCTGTGCAGCCAGTTAGCAAGCAAGCTAACGTTAGCAAATAAGCATGCTTGCTAGCTCGACATCTGTTGAAATAAATGCACTGTTCATGTCAGTGTATAACTTTAATGTTACAACAATTTAGCAGGATAAAACAGACGCACTGTGAATTTAGGTATGCGTAAAAGTGATATTTTACTCACCGGTCTTTCTGAAGTCTTTCGCTTTTGACCGTCAACGTCATCTACTCCGGATACACACCCATCGCCGAAGTAAAGTCGTTTCCTGTACTAAGATTAGCTTGTTTCATACCACTCGTCCATTACTCCACTTCTAGACAGCTTCGGCCTTTTGATTGGTTAATAACCGCCACGTCCTCACGTTATGAGCGTGTAATGTTTTTAAATATTTTCCCCATTCCCCCAAAAAAGAGCAGCACTTATCAAAACAACTTTCTAACATGGACTTTTATTTCTTGTTGTGACATTAGTGTTTTTTAACTGCATCACACCAAGTTTATTAGTAGGATATGCATGAGTGCATCCCCTCAAGCTGCATGCCCATTTCATCATCAATCATTGACATTCCAACTGAGTGGGGATATTCTGAAATGAAAGAATGAGGTGATGGCGATAAAATAGAGATTCAATCAGTTCTCAGTTCCAGGCTAAATCAGGAAATATCCCATCTATTAAGTACTAGAATACGGTAATATCCCATCTATTAAGTACTAGAATACGGTAATCAAAAACAACACGTCTAGAAAGCTTCATATTTATTTCAACAACATACACAATACAAAAATATAATTACAAATCAAGAGGTAAAACCTAATTAATGGAGTTGCTGACAGTGTCCTGCCTGACCCCTCTACCCGGTCTTCTGCCCCATTGTGTGTGCTCCCCCTGCTGGCTTGGAGGTCCTCTTTGGGTTCTGGATGAAGTGAGAGAGTGAGTCCAGTCTGGCTGGGGACATTCCGTCACTCAGTGGCTGAAACTGAAAGTCTCCTGCAACAGCAACAAACAGCAACATTCAAGCATCTTCATGTCGCATAAAAAAATAAAAAGAGCTCAATTCAAGCATCTCAAAGTTTGACTTCGGCTACAAAAGGTATTGTGCAGTAAAATTTGCATTGAATGGAGTCACTAGAAGCAAAAGTCAAACTCCGGCAAATTTAATTACATTAATTATGCCATTTGGCAGAAGCTTTTATCCAAAGCGACATTGAAATACACGCATACATTTTTTACGTTTGGGTGGTCCCAGGAATCAAACCAACTTTACAGTTGTTGCAAGCTCTATGCTCTAACAACTGAGCTCCAGAGGACCCCCGTATTGATCCAAAATAGAGAACATAGCACAACAGTATGTGTGTGTGTTGGTATGTGAGCGTGAGGGCTCACTGTGTGTGTAACCTGAGCTGTTGTCTCCTTCCTTTTTCTCAGCAAGGAAGGTTCTCTGCATCATCAGTCTCTTAACGGTGTGGCACTTATAGCTCAGCTCTGGACTGGCTTCAGGGTCTGCCCCTACAACAAACACACACGAGAGAGGAGAGAGAACTTAGAGTGAAGATCAGTTCATCTCTATGAAACTCACCACTCGTCAATACTCACCACTCGACTGTCCCTCCTCGAAGAGCACACAGGTGCCCAAGGCATCTGTCAGGAGATATGGGGGAGAGAAGAGAGCCAGAGAGGGGAGACTTAAACAGACACTCAGTCTGTAACTCAGTATCACAACAGGGCACTAATAACAACGCTACTCCTAAACATGTAGAACTACATGTACTTTACTGGAAAATCTAAAGTGTACATAGGGAGAAGGGACAAGGGGTTCATTATACATTCAGCAAATATGTTATCAGGCATAAGCAAATAGAATCCACCAATAATGAATACACTTACCGTCATACTCTCCCGCAAACACGTATCTTCCCACCTGCATCATTGGCTGCTCACTGTCAATGTCCTTCAATACAACAAATAAGAAAATCAACAGGAGGAGGAACGTAGAGGTTTTATTGAACGTTTGCTTTGCTATCTACTGTAGCGCGCGAGAAAGGCAAGCCAGATCACTCACCAGTATCTTGCAGGTTCCCTGACACTTGGTCAAAAAATCTGAGTTAATTATACCAGAGAGCTCAACCACAACCAACTGCTCCTAAAAGAGAGGGAGAAAGAGAGGGGCAGAACATTTAAGAAATTGTCTTCCGTCATTCTTCCATGATAGAGGGTGTATCTGATCACAACAAACACTAGATGTCATCGTCCACCATAAAATGTGTTGGCTACGACTTTCCAGAGGTCTCTAGAATACTGTAGGAGCCATTTCTACACTACAGGTGCATCCCAATACTCTCTTATTTCTCCCAAAGTGTGCACTTGTTAATTTCCCTTCACCGATAAAGGAAATGACGGGCTGGTATAAGAAATATGGTGAAAACTCCCTCCAGCCCGACCAATCCAATGCTTTTAGATTTGTGGGAAGTCTAAAACCTTCGGGGGAGTTTAAAGGCGGTAAAGGTGGTGAAGTGCACCAGTCCCTCCTGCAGCAAAGCACCCCCACAACATGATGCTGCCACCCCCGTGCTTCATGGTTGGGATGGTGTTCTTCGGGTTGCAAGCCTCCCCCTTTTTCCTCCAAACATAACGATGGTCATTATGGCCGAACAGTTCTATTTTTGTTTCATCAGACCAGAGGACATTTCTCCAAAAAGTACGATCTTTGTCCCCATGTGCAGTTGCAAATCGTAATCTGTTTTTTTTTTATGGCGGTTTTGAGCGGCCTTTCAGGCTGAGTGGCCTGGTACCTTCAGGCGTTTGGAAATTTCTCCCAAGGATGAACCAGACTTGTGGTCTACAATAGGTCTTGGCTGTTTTCTTTTGATTTTCCCATGGATGTGAAGCAAAGAGGCATGGAGTTTGAAGGTAGGCCTTGAAATACATCCACAGGTACACATCCAATTGACTCAAATGATGTCAATTAGCCTATCAGAAGCTTCTAAAGTCATGTCATTATTTTCTGGAATTCTCCAAGCTGCTTATAGGCACAGTCAACTTAGTGTATGTAAACTTCTGACCCACTGGAATTGTGATACAGTGAGTTAAGTGAAATAATCTGTCTGTAAACAATTGTTGGAAAAATTACTTGTGTCATGCACAAAGTAGATGTCCTAACCGACTTGCCAAAACTATAGTTTGTTAACAAGAAACAAGTTTTAATGACTCCAACCTAAGTGTATGTCAAACAGTGAGCCATCGTATTCATGAATATAAAAAAAATATGAAAGAAAAGCATTTTAAGTTAGAATTTTGTAAAGTTAGTTTGGGAGAGGTGGAAAAATTGTTATTGATCAACAATGACAAACCTGGCATTGACAATTTAGATGGAAGGCTACTGAGGATGGTAACTGAGTCTATAACCACTCCTATCCGTCATATATTTAATCAGAGTCTAGAGGAAGGTGTTTGTCCTCAGGCCTGGAGGGAAGCCAAAGTCATTCCGCATGGTGCATTTCTCTAGACCTTCTACTCTTTTCTATTTTTACCGATGACCTGCCAATGGCATTAAACAAAGCCTGTGTGTCCATGTATGTTGATGATTCAACCATATACTCATCAGCAACAGTTAATGAAGTCACTGAAACCCTTAACAAAGAGTTGCAGTCAGTTTTGGAATGGGTGGCCAGGAATAAATTGGTCCTGAACATCTCTAAAACTAAGAGCATTGTATTCGGTACAAATCATTCACTATGTTCTAGACCTCAGCTGAATCTGGTAATGAATGGGGTGGCTGTTGAACAAGTTGAGGAGACTAAATTACTTGGTGTTACCTAAGATTGTAAAATGTCATAGTCAAAACATATACAGTGCCTTGCAAAAGTATTGTTAGGAAAATTATGATTAAATGACTGAACAAATCATTTTTAATGTAACTGTAACTAAGTAAACTTATACTCTATTATATCTGATTAACAATATGAGTTCATAAGAAGGGATTGTGTGATATGGACAAGGAGTAATTAAAGTTAATGAACACCATTCCAACTAGGAAGAAAGGAATGGTTTGTGGATTAAGTAAACAGATAAGGTAGTTAACCTATGGTTGAACCGACAAAACTGAGCTCTGGGGTGTTTTAGATAAGGCTGTGAGTGCATTCCTAGGTTCTGTTAATTAGAACTGTCAGCTAAGTGGTGATCGATAATGGTGAGGAGTCAAACGTTAATTCAGCTGTGTTGTCCTGTGTATGTGCTAGGGGGTCAGAATGAACTCAGAATGAACTTTTAAAGTTCCCTTTGACCCGGTCTGGAGGAGGAGATTCATTTTAGGAGCAATGAAATGACGTCATGTTATTGTATATAAACTGTTGCTCGTGGTAACGTGGCAGCGCGCTCTGAGAATAAATTTTGTTACCTATTATTGATAAGGCTGGTCTCCGGTTATTTTATGCAAACAAGAATCTTAAATTCTCATGAAATAGATTAAGAGAATTCAATTAATGAAAACACATTGGTATAATTAAATTACAGTAACAAGTATTCACCCCCCATTGTGTGTTTCCTATTTTGTTGCATTACAACTAATTTAAATAGATTTTCATTTGGATTTCATGTAATGGACATACACAAAAGTCCAGATTGGTTGAAGGTATATGTTTCAAAAAATTCTCTAAAATTTGTTGTTTTTTTTAAATTAAAAAAGTGGTGGGTGCAGATGTATTCATCCCCTTTGCTATCAAGACCCCAAATAAGACCTGGTGCAGCCAATGACCTTCAGAAGTCACGTAGTTAGTAAAAAATAAATCCACCTGTGTGGATCTAATTGGCACATGATCTCAGTATATACACACCTGTTCTGAAAGGCCCCAGAGTCTGCAACACCACTAAGAAAGGAGCACCACTAAGAAAGGAGCACTATGAAGACCAAAGAGCTCTCCAAACAGGTCAGGGACCAAGTTGTGGAGAAGTACAGATCAGGGTTGGGCTATAAAAAAAATATCAGAAACTTTGAACATCCCACGCAGCACCATCAAATCCATTATTTATAAATGGAATGAATATGGCACAAAAACAAACCTGCCAAGAGAGGGCCACCCATCAAAACTCACAGACCAGGTCTCTTTGTTGCCTCTCATTAGTCAGAGGGACAACAAAGAGACCAAAGATAACCCTGAAGGAGCTGCAAAGCTCCACGGCGAGATCGGAGTATCTGTCCATAGGACCACTTTAAGCCGTACACTCCACAGAGCTGGGCTTTATAGAAGAGTGGCCAGAAAAAAAGCCATTGCTTAAAGAAAAAAATAAGCAAACACATTTGGTGTTCACCAAAAGGCATGTGGGAAACTCCCCAAACATATAGAAGGTGGTACTCTGGTCAGATGAGACTAAAATTGAGCTTTTTAGCCATAAAGGAAAACGCTATTTCTGGCGCAAACCCAACACCTCATCATCCCGAGAACACCATGTTCTTCCATCGGCAGGGACTGGGAAACTGGTCAGAACTGAAGGAATGATTGATGGCGCTAAATACAAGGAAATTCTTGAGGAAAACCTGTTTCAGTCTTCCAGAGATTTGAGACTGGGATGGAGGTTCACCTTCCAGCAGGACAATGAGCCTAAAGCAACACTTGAGTGGTTTAAGGGGAAACATTTACATGTCTTGAAATGGCCTAGTCAAAGCCCAGACCTCAATCCAAGTGAGAATCTGTAGTATGACTTAAAGATTACTGTACACCAGCGGAACCCATCCAACTTGAAGGAGCTGGAGCAGTTATGCCTTGAAGAATGGGCAAAAATCGCAGTGGCCAGATGTGCCAAGTTTATAGAGCCATACCCCAAGAGACTTGCAGCTGTAATTGCTGCAAAAGGTGGTTCTACAAAGTATTGACTTTGGGGGGGTGAATAGTTATGCATGCTCAAGTTCTGTTTGTCTTATTTCTTGTTTGTTTCACAAGAGAAAATATTTTGCATCTTCAAAGTGGTAGGCATGTTGTGTAAATCAAATGATACAACCCCCAAAAATCCATTTTAATTCCAGGTTGTAAGGCAACACAATAGGAAAACTGCCAACGGGGGTGAATACTTTCGCAAGCCACTGTAAAATCAATGGTTGTAAAGGTGGGGAGAGGTCTGTCCACCACACTCCACAAAGTAAGTCCTGCAGGCTCTACTTTTGTCTTATCTTTATTATTGTCCAGCCATCTGTTCAAGTGCTGCTAAGAAAGACCTAGTAAAGCTGCAGCTTGGCCTAGAACAGAGCGGCACATCTTGCTCTTCATTGTAATCTTAGGGCTATATGAATACTATGCATGCCAGTCTCTCTTGGCTTAGAGTTGAGGAGAGACTGACTGCATCTCTTCTTTTTATAAGAAACCTTAATGTGATGAAAATTCCAAATTGTTTGCAATATTCAACTTACACACAGCTAGGGATTCACATTTTGGGGAATATTCAGGTGGAAACGTTCCGTGTGAATTAACAGGAAAATATAGGAATATATGGGAATTAAAGGAAATATATGCAAATTAATATTTATACCATTTAAAATGTAGAGGTTTCTTGCATTGGATATATTTACCATATCATAGAGGCAGAAACATAAACCTTATCACAAGTAGAGGTCGACCGATTAAATCGGAATGGCTGATTAATTTGGGTCGATTTCAAGTTTTTATAGCAATTGGAAATCGGTATTTTTGGGCGCCGATTTGCCAATTTTTTTTTTTTTTTACACCTTTATTTAACTTGGCAAGTCAGTTAAGAACACATTCTTATTTTCAATGACGGCCTGGAAACGGTGGGTTAACTGCCTCGTTCAGGGGCAGAAAGACAGATTTTCACCTTGTCAGTTCGGGGATACAATCTTGCGACCTTACAGTTAACTAGTCCAACACAATAACGACCTGCCGCTCTCTCGTTAAACTCATGTTAAAAGGAACCACCAGCTTTCATATGTTCTCATGTTCTGAGCAAGGAACTGAAACGTTAGCTTTCTTACAAAGCACATATTGCACTTTCTTCTCCAACACTTTGTTTTTGCATTATTTAAACCAAACTGAACTTTTCATTATTTACTTGAGGCTAAATTGATTTTATTGATGTATTATATTAAGTTAAAATAAGTGTTCATTCAGTATTGTTGTAATTGTCATTATTACAAATACATTTATATAAAAAAAAGTTTTTTTTAATTATTATTATTTTTTTAAACGGCCGATTAATAGGTATCGGCTTTTTTGGTCCTCCAATAACGGTATCGGTATTGCCGTTGAAAAATCATAATCGGTCGACCTCTAATCACAAGTAGACATAATTGCAAATGATTAAATCCATCCAATAGAACAAAAACAAAAAAAACTATTTTGTTACGAATTGAACTTTAATTGAGTTGACTCTTGACATGGGATTTCACTGAATAACAAAAGAAAGGGAACATTGAATGATCCCAATGATCCATCGAATCTCACAAAAACATTTACCATTCATCTGTAAAATGATAGTCTAGAAACTAAAGCTTTGGTTGCCTTCCTCTCAGGCTTCCATGTCTTCTCCCTGGACCTCCTCATTGTCCACCTCTAGAACATCAGACTGTGAGGCCTCATCTTCACTGTCACTTTCCAACCTAGTTGAGGATGGCTTGTTGTCAAGCTCAAAAAGCCTCAAATTTGCCCGGATGGCCACAGATTTTTCAACCCTTGTATTGGTCAGCCTGTTGCGTGCTTTGGTGTGTGTGTTCCCAAACAAGGACCAGTTGCGCTCTGAGGAGGCTGATGTTGGTAGGATTTGGAGGATGATGGAGGCAACAGGGGAAAGAGCCTCAGTCCCTTCCATCAGGTGGCTGATGAGATATGTTGGCACGACTGCCATATTGCATCTCCAACATGTACGCTGCGGCGTGTATGGGCTTCAGGCAGAAGTCTACACGCTTTTTGATGCATTTCAGACTGCAGTTTCCACTGCTTGGAGCAACTTATTCACATACATCTGCAAGCAGAGTCTGAACATCAGACAGGATGGCATTGTCTCCCTCAATCCATGCAATGGCTAAGGTTTCAGGAGTTTCAGACTGCTTACCATTCTCTCCCAAAATACATCAACCAGGAGGATCCTCTTGATGAGGCTGTCCATATCGGCACACTGTGATATGGCTATATTTTGGAGAGACTCCTTCCCCTCCAGGAGACTGTCAAACATGATGACAACACCACCCCAACGGGTGTTGCCGGACAGCTTCAATGTGGTGCTCTTATTCTTCGCACTTTGGTTGGTGAGGTAGATTGCTGCTAAAACTTGATGACCGTTCACATACCTAACCATTTCCTTGGCTCTCTTGTATGATGTCCTTGATAAGCAGATTCATTGCATGAGCAGCACAGCCAATGGGTGTGATGTGAGGGTAGGACTCCTCCACTTTAGACCAAGCAGCCTTCATGTTCACAGCATTGTCTGTCACCAGTGCAAATACCATTCTGTGGTCCAAGTCATTGATGACTGTCTTCAGCTCATCTGCAATGTAGAGACCGGTGTGTCTGTTGTCCCTTGTGTCTGTGCTCTTGTAGAATACTGGTTGAGGGGTGGAGATGATGTCGTTAATTATTCCTTGCCCACAAATATTCGACCACCCATCAGAGATGATTGCAATCCAGTCTGCTTTCTCTATGATTTGCTTGACCTTCCCTTGAACTCTGCATCAGCAAATTAGTAGATAAAGCATGTCTGGTTGGAGGGTGTATGCAGGGAGAAGAACATTCAGAAATCTCTTCCAATACACATTGCCTGTGAGCATCAGAGGTGAACCAGTTGCATACACAGTTCGAGCAAGACATTCATCAGCATTTCTCTGACCAAGTTGCTCCATTGAGTGAAAAAAGCTTATGATTGCAGAAGGACCATGAGCTGTTGCTATCGATAAGGTGTCTGATTCATCATTTTCACCTTGAATAGAAGTAGAGAGACTTTTGTCAGAGGTTGCTTGTTGTGAGCACTGAGGGATCTTTATGCACTTGGCCAGATGATTTTGCATCTTTGTTGCATTCTTCACATATGATTTGCCACAGTATTTGCAAATGTACATACACAGCGTTTCCTACATTAGCTGCAGTGAAATGTCTCCACACACTGATAGCGCCCGTGGCATTTTCCTATTAAGATTAGAAAAAAATGAGTAAAGAAAAACAAATACAATTCCATGTACAGATAAATAGTTAAGCAGTTTGATTAAACAACTCCTTTGTAATAAGTTTTAAAAAGAAACATGTATGGAAACAGGTGAATTAACACTCCTCAGTTAGCAGGCTCAAGCAAGCTAAAACCCGCATGGTAGCAAAAACTAACTAGCAGAAAAATTGTTAACAAGTTAAAAATGATTTAAACACACTGCTGTAGGTTACTATTTACTAGTTAACAAAAAAAGGTCAAATAAAATATATTCACCCCAACCAGTATTGTAAACAAAACTTACCAGAAAGCATGTAGTCCTTGGCTCAGACAGTGTAGTAGTGTGGACTTAATAGCATCTTCTTAGTGTGCAAGATCTTGAGAATCAGCTGTACATGTGATGGAAGAATGCACTGTGCATGCAGAGGGTTACAATTCCATTGAATTGGGGATAGTTTAACCAAAATATTCCACAAGACCTAGAATTGCCTTGTGTATCCCACAAAAAAAGGTTCCCTGTTATAAGCTAACCTTTTTGATGAATTCAAGCAAAATTCCCAGGATTAACTTCCCATGGAAAATTTCCCGGAAAGTTTGCAACCCTAGCTCCGACACACACACCTACCAGAGCAGACATGCCATCAGGGGTCTTTTCATAGTCCCCAAATCCAGAACGAATTCAAGAAAGCGTACAGTATTATATAGAGCCATTATTGCATGGAACTCCCTTCCATCTCATATTTCTCAAATGAACAGCAAACCTTGTTTCAAAAAACAGAAAGCAGTGGCTTTCGCAACAGCTAATGGTGATCCTAATAAAACACCAAAATGTTGCATTACCACCCCCAACTGGACTATAGTATAAATCCATTATACCTTCTGAAAAATTAAATAACAATCATTTAAAACCCTTCCAACTAACCCTACAGTCATTAAAAACCAACTACCCTATTCAATTTTCTGTGATTTACATTTCATTCTGCAGTACAGTTACTAACTATTGCTATGAATGCTAAGAAGCCAACCTTACTAAAGCATAGATCACTCATTGGCCTATCCCTATGTGCTGGCACAAATCTACTACTCACAGGGATCCCTCACCCTTAAACCATCCTCCTCTACTCTCTTCACTGCCTCAGCATACAACACTTTCTGCACTGCTCTGAGACTGACCACCTCAACCTGCCTCACTCGCACGGGACACTTCCAATCCCCTGCAACATGGGAACCCCTACAGTTGACACATAACTTCATCCACTTAAACGACATAATCCTCTGTCCTATACCCTCCAGCACACTTCCCACATCTTGGAATCTCCCTCCTAAAAACTGCTGCGACAATAAACATGGCACCTGAAACATCACAGTGGATTCTACACAACAGCTCTAACAGGATAACTGATATATCCTAACATGACTTTTTCAAGTAGAGAATCAAAAAGTCACTGTGACACCTCTGTTTCACCACACTCCACACTGGGTCTGCAGCGCACCAAACAACAGCCATCACAAACACCAGGAATGTTCAACGGCTTCACCTCCACACTTAACACTACCCCAAACATCACAGATTTCAATGATGCCCTGCTACTAAGAGGAAAGCAAGAAACAGATCTTAACCTAACTTGCGTGACAATGAGTGCCGACTCCATCTGGGCGGAAGTAACACAAAAAACGATCAGTCCACTACGGGTTACCTTCACTGATTCAACAACACCTAACTTGTTTCCCACCCACTCTGAAACCACAACTAGATCTGGCAAAGAGCAAGGATCCACTCTCTCCCAGAAATGTACTCCTACTGGACCAGATTCTTCTTTATCACGTCCATCAACGCAAGGGTCGGACTCCGAGCTCTTCACCACACCTTCCACGTCACTTAATTGGCCCTTATTAATTTCACCGCCAGAACTCAGTATGACATACGGCTCACTCTGTTTGTACTTGACAACAATCTTCTTCGACACAATATCTCTTTCTTTTCTGCCATCTTCAGATTCAACCTCAGCCTCTCATCCTCTTTTTCCCTCCATTCCTCTTCCTGAAATCCTATTAAAACGACTCCTAGAATAGAAACCGCTTTCTTGCCTCCTTGAGGGACGCCATCTATCAAAAAGCTGCATTCCCCTTCCTGAATCCCTGTTCAGCCTGACAATGTCATGTGGAACACACTGGTAGAGGAGAGGCGGCGTGCAAGAAAAAACATTAAGCATTTGTGGGAAGTAGTGAACACTTCATGAGGTAGGATAGATTATTGAGCGGCACCATTGGGGATGGGGCACTCATATGTACCCACGTGAACAGGAAGTGTTAGCTCACAGGTTGAAGGAGAGAGCATATGGTTCTTACCTTCTCACTAGATCAGCTTTGTAATTACACCTCTCTGCACATTTGTTCGGTAAATCAAATGGATTGCTAATTTTTATTTTATATCCGGCAATAAATGGTTACACCACCCAACCAAAGATCTCCGTCTGGAATGCCAATTCTATGTGTCGGTTCACAAACTGCTCTCATTCTGTGCCAGTGGCGTTTCATAGGGAATCAGAGACGAATAAGCAAAGTCACTATCTGTTACGACAACTACTCTTTGATCTTACCTCCTCCTCCCATTCGTCTTCCATATTCACGATGCTTGATAAGAAACTGCCGGGAATAATAAACAAAGACCCACACCGCTGTGAAACTGGCAATAATAACTAAGTACTTCCTGGTCACGGATTTTGGTAAACCTTCAGAATATAAGTCCTTTCCAGTTTAATGAATGGTTACGGCGAAAATGTGCATAAATGTCGATATATGTTATACTAGTTACCATACAAAGAACAATCGAAATATTTTTTAAAGGTTGCCTTTTTTAATCTTAAAAAAGCCAATGTTTTTTGTGTCTGTACTCCTATCATTTATTGCACAGGTTCAACATTATCTGTACTTGTGTCGCAGTAAAAGGTGGGTCCATTTTCCGCTGGAGCACTTTTATATTTCCAAATGCACAGAGTACATCAAGTGGAGCTTCGCTGCTCATTTGGTGGCCATTATAGTGGCCAATCAGCTTAAATCCAATCGTTTTTCCATATTGCACCGTACACTATTTTCTGTACGTTGTGTCGCTGTAAAAGGGAGCACTTCAACTTTCCAGAGTTTACACCCCCAGCAGTGGCACTGCTAATTTTGCAGCCACATTTCATACACAATATTCTGTACATTACATTTAAATTAGCAAAAGTTTAAATTCCATAGATTTGTGCCAGTTTTCAATGTAAGACTAGTAATTCTATAAATTGAATTGTGTTTATTTCAAATTGTTTGTGCTTTTGTACTTGTCTAATGACTCACCTTTTTATGGATGTTTTCCAGCAGTTTGTGATTTGTTAGTATTTTGTATCAGGGTTGGCTTCATGTTCAAGTCCCATTCTACCACACCTGATTCTACTATTTTTTTTACCTTTATTTTACTCAGCCAGTCAGTTAAGTTAAGAACAAATTCTTATTTTGAATGACAGCCTAGGAACAGTGGGTTAACTGCCTGTTCAGGGGCAGAACGGCAGATTTGTACCTTGTCAGCTTGGGGATTCAAAATTGCAACCTTCCGGTTACTAGTCCAACGCTCTAACCGCTAGGCTACCCTGCCGCCCTACTAATAATCAGCTTATTAGTAGAAACACTATGGCAGAACTCACAGGTGGACAGGCTCTTAGTAATGACAGAATAATGGGAATGGTATCAAACGTGTTTCATTCCATTCCATTGACTCTATTCCAACTATTATTATGAGCTGTCCTCCCTTCAGCAGCCTCCTGTGGTAGAACTGCTCTTGAACAAAGGCATGCACACCATGTGGGTCTTTAAGAGCAGGTTGGACCTCAGATTTTACTGAGTTACAGTTCATATAAGAACATTGGTCAATGTAAATAAATAAATTAGGCCCTAATCTATGGATTTCACATGACCGGGAAAACAGATATGCATCCGTTAGTCACAGATACTTAAAAAAAAAGAAAAGGTAGGGGTGTGGTGCGTGGATCAGAAAACCAGTCAGTATCTGGTATGACCACCATTTGCCTCACGCAACAAGACACATCTCTTTCACAGAGTTGATCAGGCTGTTGATTGAGGCCTGTGGAATGTTGTCCCATTCCTCTTCAATGGCTGTGGGAAGTTGTTGGATATTGGCAGGAACTGGGAACACACTATCATACACGTCGATCCAGAGCATCCCAAACAATGGGTGACATGTCTGGTGAGTATGCAGGTAATGGAAGAACTGGGACATTTTCAACTTCTAGGAATTGTGTACAGATCCTTGCGATATGGGGCTGTGCATTATCATACTGAAACATGAGGTGACGGTGGCGGATGAATGGCACAATGATGGGCCTCAGGATCTCCTCACAGTATCTCTGTGCATTCAAAATGCCATCGATAAAATGCAATTGTGTTCGTTGTCTGTAGCCTGCGCCTGCCCATACCATAACCCCCCCCCCACCGTCTGCCTGCTATAAAGTTGAAACTGGGATTAATCCATTAAGAGCACACTTCTCCAGCTTGCCAGTGGCCATCGAAAGTGAGCATTTGCCCACTGAAGTTGTTACGATGCCGAACTGCAGTCAGGTAAGACCCTGGTGAGGATGAAGAGCACACATATGAGCTTCCCTGAGACGGTCTCTGACAGTTTGTGCAGAAATTCTTCAGATGTGTAGACCCACAGTTTCTTCAGCTCTCCGGGTGGCTAGTTTCAGAGGATCCTGCAGGTGAAGAAGCCGAATGTGGAGGTCCTGGGCTGGCGTGGTCTGCGGTTGTGAGGCCGGTTGGACGTACTGCCAAATTCTCGAAAACACCATTGGAGGCGGCTGATGGTAGAGGAATTAACATAAAATTCTCTGGCAACAGCTCTGGTGGACATTCCTGCAGTCAGCACGCCAATTGCACGCTCCCTCAAAACTTGAGACATATTTGGCACACATAAGATCTCCAGTGCACCTCCCGAGCCCGGTACGTCATGTGCCGGTTCCCTGCATTTGCCCTAAAGAGCAAGAAACCATTCGGAGGCGATGGAGAAGTTAGGAGAGAGTGAGAGGAGAGATGTTGTGCAAGTGTGTTCTGCTCAACATTCGACCAGAGGATCCGGTTAGCTGTCTCGTGAAACCTGCGCCGGCTTCACACATCTGGACTCCAGTGCGCCTCCCCAGTCCGGTACGTCCTGTGCCTCGTCCCCGCACTCACCCTGAAGTGCGTGTCACCAGTCCGCTGCTACCTGTACCGGCTCCACGCACTAGGCCTCCAGTGCGCATTCACAGTCCAGAGCTTCCGGCGACGGTTCCCGGTGCGGAACCTGCAGCGACGGTCCACGGCCCGGAACCTCCAACAACGGTCCACGGTCCGGAACCTCCAGCGACGGTCCATGGTTCGGAACCTCCAGCGACGTTCAACGGTCCGGAGCTTCCAGGCAAGGCGTCCAGTCCTGCTCCAGGGCAGGAGCCTTCCTCTGTGCTGGTGGCCAGTCCAGGCACGGTGTCCAGTCCCGCTCCAAGGCAAGAGCCTTCCTCTGCGCCAGTGCCCCGTCCAGGCACGGTGTCCAGTCCCGCTCCAAGGCAAGAGCCTACCTCTGCGCCAGTGCCCCGTCCAGGCAAGGCGTCCAGTCCCGCTCCATGGCAGGAGCCTTCCTCTGCACCGGTGCCCAGTCCAGACACGGCGTTCAACCCAGCTCCATGGCCGGAGCCTTCCGCTGCACCGGTGCCCAGTCCAGGCACGGCGTCCAGCCCAGCTCCATGGCCGGATCCGTGGTTAGGGCAGGGGCATAGAGAGCCCTTGGATTATCTATAGTGGTTTAGGTCAGGGTGTGACTAGGGGGGTGTTCTAGAATGTGTATTTCTATGTTGGTGGTTTTGTATGGTTCCCAATTAGAGGCAGCTAGTAATCGTTGCCTCAAATTGGGGTTCATATTTAGGAAGCCCTATCTCCCACCTGCTTTGTGGGATATTGTTTTGTGTTTGTGCACCACTTCTTCACGTTTCGTTATTGGTTTATTGTTTTTTCTGTAAAGTTTCACCAAAATAAAGATGTGGAACTTCAATCACGCTGCTCTTGCGTCCGCTCATTTTGAAGTTCGTGACAACTAGGATCAATGGAGACACTCAAGTTTTTTAGTACTTTATCTCTTGACACATTGATGAAAATAATCATTGCCTCTAAAACTTCAAGCTGCATACTGTCCTCATGCTTCTAGACCTTAGTGCTGCTTTTGATACCATCGATCACCACTTTCTTTTAGAGAAATTGGTCTACATGTTCTGGCCTGGTTTAGATGTTATCTGTCGGAAAGATATCAGTTTGTATCTGTGGATGGTTTGTCCTGTTGACAAATAAACTGTATATTTCGGTGTTCATCAAGGCTCCTTTTTAGGACCACTATTGTTTTCACTATATATTTTACCTCTTGGTGATGTCATTCAGAAACATAATGTTAACTTTCACTGCTATGCGGATGACACACAGCTGTATATTTCAATGAAACGTGGTGAAGCCCCAAAATTCCCTCCCTGGAAGCCTGTGTTTCAGACATAAGGAAGTGGATAGTGGCAAATGTTCTACTTTTAAGCTCGGACAAAACAGAGGTGCTTGTTCTAGGTCCCAAGAAACAAAGATATCTTCTGTTGAATCTGACAATAAATCTTGATGGTTGTACAGTCTTCTCAATAAAACTGTGAAGGACTTTGGCATACTCTGAACCCTGATCTTTCTTTTGGCAAACATATCAAGACTGTTTCAAGGACAGATTTTTTTCATCTACGCAACATTGCAAAAATCAGAAACTTTCTGTCCAAAAATGATGCAGAAAAATGATTCCATGCTTTTGTCACGTCTAGGTTCTACTACTGCAATGCTCTACTTTCCGGATACCCGGATACCCGGATACTGACTTGCCTAGTTAAATAAAGGTAAAATAAAAAATAAAGCACTAAATAAACTTCAGTTAGTGCTAAACATGGCTGCTAGAATCTTGGCTAGACCCCAAAAATGTTATCATATTACTCCAGTGCTAGCCTCTCTACACTGGCTTCCTGTTAAGGCAAGGGCTGACTTCAAGGTTTTACTGCTAATCTACAAAGCATTACATGGGCTTCCTCCTACCAATCTTTCTGATTTGGTCCTGCCGTACATACCTACACGTACGCTACGGTCACAAGATGGCCTCCTTACTGTCCCTAGAATTTCTAAGCAAACAGCTGGAGGCAGGACATTCTCCTATAGAGCTCCATTTTTATGGAATGGTCTGCCTATCCATGTGAAAGATGCAGACTCGGTCTCGACCTTTAAGTCTTTATTGAAGACTCATCTCTTCAGTAGGTCCAATGATTGAGTGTAGTCTGGCCCAGGAGTGTGAAGGTGAACGGAAAGGCACTGGATCAACGAACTGCCCTTGCTGTCTCTACCTGGCCAGTTCCCCTCTCTCCACTGGCTTACTGGTGCTCTTCCATGCCATCCCTGGTAGGGGTGCGTCACTTCAGTGGGTTGAGTCACTGACATGATCTTCCTGTCCGGGTTGGTTCCCCCCCTTGGGTTGTGCCGTGGCGGAGATCTTTGTGGGCTATACTCGGCCTTGTCTCAGGATGGTAAGTTGGTGGTTGAAGATATCCCTCTAGTGGTGTGGGGGCTGTGCTTTGGCAAAGTGGACGGGGTTATATTCTGCCTGTTTGGCCCTGTCCGGGGGTATCGTCGGGCGGGGCCACAGTGTCTCTCGACCCCTCTTGTCTCAGCCTAGGGTCAGTCTGTCACATAGTTTTTCTCCTGTCTTATCCGGTGTCCTGTGAGAATTTAAGTATGTTCTCTCTCTAATTCTCATTTCTCTCTCTCTCTCTCTCTCTCTCTCTCTCTCTCTCTCTCTCTCTCTCTCTCTCCCCCTCCCTCCCTCCCTCCCTCCCTCCCTGCTGGTCATCTATGAACATTTGAACATCTTGACCACGTTCTGTTATAATCTCCACCCGGCACAGCCAGAAGAGGACTGGCCACCCCTCATAGCCTGGTTCCTCTCTAGGTTTCTTCCTAGGTTCTGGCCTTTCTAAGGAATTTCTCGGCTGGGTTTCTGTACAGCACTTTATGACATCAGCTGTAAGAAGGGCTTTATAAATACATTTGACTGAAATTTGATTGATTATCTTGCCAATGGATAAAATGCTCACTAACAGGGATGTAAACAAATTTGTATACAACATTTTTGAGACAATGTGTATTTGGTTTTTAATTTGTATATTTCATTTCAGCTCATGAAACATGGGACCAGCACTTTATGGGACCAGCTATGGCAAATTGTAACTACATTACTATTTGAATTACATGTAGTTCACTAATCCCCAACACTGACGTCTAAGCTAAATTTCACAAGTTTGAACATCACAGTACAGTACGGCAGAGTTCTGTACAGTAGAGCACAGTAGAACAAAGAGTACAGTACAGTATTGGACAGAACAGAGTTGTATTCAGTAGAGTAAAGTACAGTAGAGTACAGTACAGTATAGTTTTATTCAGTAGAGTAAAGTACAGTAGAGTACAGTACAGTATAGTTTAATTCAGTAGAGTACAGTAGAGGTTAATTTAGTAGAGTACAGTAGAGGTTAATTTAGTAGAGTACACTGCACTTCGGCGCCCGAGTGGAGCAGCGGTCTAAGGCACTGCATCTCACTGCAAGAGACGTCACTACAGACCCTGGTTCTATTCCAAGCTGTATCACAACCCGTCGGTGACTGGGAATCACATAGGGCGGCGCACAATTGGCCCAGCGTCGTCCGTGTCATTGTAAATAAGAATTTGTTCTTAACTGACTTGCCTAGTTAAATAAAGGTTCTATTAAAAGGTGTTTTTAATTTAAATACACTGCAGTAAAATATAGTTTAATTTAGTAGAGTACAGTACAGTAGAGTTTTATTCAGTAGAGCACAGTAGAGTACAGTACATTTTAATCCAGTAGAGTACGGTACAGTTTAGTTCAGTAGAGTAAACTAAGGTACAATACAGTACACTCTACTTTAATTGTCTTTACTTTACTGTACTCTAGTGTGCTCCACTGTACTGTACTGTACTCTACTGTATTATACTCTACTTTTCTTTAGTGTACTGTGTACTGTAATGTACTGTACTTTGCTATGCTCTACTGTACTCTATGCACTGTGCTGTCCAAATTTGTGAAACATAGATGTCTATGATTGTTGGCTGGGTGGTAGCCTAGCAGTTAGGAGGTTGGGCCAGTAACCAAAAGGTAAGTCGCTCTGGATAAGACCATCTGCTAAATGACTAAAATGTCAAATGTAATTGGTTCAGATTTGGTCCGGTCTGGACCAATTACAGATGTCTATGTTTGGGCTATGTTTGAATGTCTATATTTGGCCTGTACGGACCGGACGTCTATGTATGTGTATGATTGGTTCAGAATTGGTCCATGTCCGTGGACGTTGAAACAAAGGCCGGTCCAGACCGCACCAAAATAAGACGGAAGACCAAAAAAATGAGCTGGTTACAGGAGACACTAGTTTCTCCTGAAATGATCTTTAGTCTGGCTAAGGAAGAAATAGTGAGGAGTAGTTCATATTTATGTGTGGTGTTAAAACAACAAGTCTTATTACCCCTGTTCACTGGAAAAGTTGATTGGTGGTCCCATAGACCGTTCACTCTTCATAGACAAACAACTGGCTACATGAGACACTGATTGCTCCTGATGGACCATGCCAAAAACCAAGGAGATCATCTTTAGCCTGACCGAGGAAGAAATAGTAAATTGTTGTTGAGGAGTACTCAGATATCTGTATCAGAGTGTGGTTAAAAAATAAGTATTATTACTCCTGTTCACTGGACAAGGGTTCTTCTTTACTGAAGTTATAAGGATCCATTGACATGTCACTCTTTATTGACACACAGCCGGGTACTCGAGACACTGGTCTCTCCTCTTTCTCAAGAGAGTCAATCTTTATTGAGAAAGTGTTCCCCTCGTCTCCCGCCGCAGAAAGACTCGTTTTAGATGTTGTTACTCCCTTCTCAGGAGCAGACAAATACTGTCCTCTGACCTCGATCAGCCCTGTGAACAGGCACACCCACACCGAGAGAGAGAGTTCGGTGAAAAAATACCAAATGCCCTTATGTTGATTACTTTTTTCAAATCCAATGAGTTTTCCACGTTGATGCAGTGACCAAGATTAGTGGAATTTAAATGAATGAGGTGGTCCTTTCTGTAAATATTCCCTTGTTTAATAAATGTATCTGGTTACAGTTGTCAAGCAGGACAAACAGTTCAAGTAGGCTATTCCTTTAGTCTCGCCTTTCCCCCAACTGCTCTATTCTTCTCCTTCAATAACTTTCCTTTTTCTTGTAGCAAGAAACAGAAACAGGCTATAATGCTTACCATGTTTTTTTCTCACTGAGATGGGTTCTTCAGTGTGAGAATGTTTCTGTGGGCTGTAGCTTCTTTGTGTTGGTTTTTCAAAGGAGAGAAGGGAGGAAGGAAAGGTGGGTAAGCCAGGGCAGGAACATTATATGGGAACTTGATAGCTAGATTAACTACAGTTGCCTGGTAGGTTGATGCTCTGCCTTTCCCTTCTCAAACAGGAAGACATTTATGATAGATGCATGTGCAACCTTGTGGAACAGCCTGTTTTAAAACCTGGAATAAAATGGATTAAAGGTGGATTAACAAATCAAATGTATTTGTCACATACACATGGTTAGCAGATGTTAATGCGAGTGTAGCAAAATTCTTGTGCTTCTAGTTCCGACAATGCAGTAATAACCAACGAGTAATCTAGCTAACAATTCCAAAACTACTACCTTATACACACAAGTGTAAAGGGATAAATAATATGTACATAAAGATATATGAATGAGTGATGGTACAGAGCGGCATAGGCAAGATGCAGTAGATGGTATCGATTACAGTATATACATATGAGATGAGTATGTAAACAAAGTGGCATAGTTTAAAGTGGCTAGTGATACATGTATTACATAAAGATGCAATAGATGATATAGAGTACAGTATATACGTATACATATGAGATGAATAATGTAGGGTATGTAAACATTATATTAAGTAGCATTGTTTAAAGTGGCTAGTGATATATTTTACATCAATTCCCATCATTAAAGTGGCTGGAGTTGAGTCAGTGTGTTGGCAGCAGCCACTCAATGTTAGTGGTGGCTGTTTAACAGTCTGATGGCCTTGAGATAGAAGCTGTTTTTCAGTCTCTTGGTCCCGGCTTTGGTCCCGGCTTTGATGCACCTGTACTGACCTCGCCTTCTGGATGATAGCGGGGTGAACAGGCAGTGGCTCGGGCGGTTGTTGTCTTTGATGATCTTTATGGCCTTCCTGTGACATCAGGTGGTGTAGGTGTCCTGGAGGGCAGGTAGTTTGCCCCCGGTGATGCGTTGTGCAGACCTCACTACCCTCTGGAGAGCCTTACGGTTGTGGGCGGAGCAGTTGCCGTACCAGGCGGTGATACAGCCCGACAGGATGCTCTCGATTGTGAATCTGTAGAAGATTGTGAGTGCTTTTGGTGACAAGCCAAATTTCTTCAGCCTCCTGAGGTTGAAGATGCGCTGCTGCGAGTGACCCAGTGTGGAGTAAAAACAAACAGAGCCACTACTGTGATCAAACAATTGAACATCAGATGAGGAAGGAAATATCTTTGCTGATATATTTAGATACTTTAGCCTACAGGGAGGGTCTATATTATCCGCATGACCATCAGATAATGTTTTGTCTGTGCAGCTCCATGTAACAGTTTCTCTCCAGCAGAGAGTGCTGTTGTTTAGTGAATGGTGAGGTATGTTACCCAAGCTCCTCAATCTGCAAACCTGACTACCAACTACCCTTTTTACTTGCCCTCTCACTACATTGCTCTTTTTCAATTTCTCTCTTTCTTTCCTTCTCACTTTCTCTCTCTCTCTCTGCCTGTCTGTCTGTCTCTCTCTCACTGTGCACCATTTTTGCTGGACCTGAGTGGGGTTGCCAGGTCGACCAGAAAGGATGTTACCATAGCAATGGCTCATTTAGGTAGGATACCTTTGGATACCATGGGTTGGAGAGAAGAGTGTTGGATGAGTCTCCCTTCCCAATTTATTCCCCCCCTCCTCCCCCTGCTGTACCCAAAGACATATGCATGTTATATAGGGTCTGGGGAAGGTGGGGGTTGGAGGTTTGGGTTCATGGGAAGAGGCTGGGGGTGCTGGGGATCTTGTTATGCCCAGGGGGCAGGACGGGCAGGGAGTGTACCAGTGGTTACTGGCCCATTAGCAGGAACAGGGTAAATCTTGCCCGGGGGCAAAGGGAGGGGGGACTGGCACCAGGCCAGGAGTGTGTGTATAATGTTGGGTTGGTTGCACTGATGGTTGTTTTATTGATCGAGACTGCACACGTGTGTTTAGCTTCTGACCGTCCACTAGATTGTCTCTGTGTGAATATATAATGGCTGATTTTGACTCAGTCAAAGGATTAAAGACACACGCATATTCCCCTGAGATATCTCTTCACGCGCAGCGCCTGACATAAAATCGTAGAAAAACACAGTGGTACATTCTGTTTTATTTTGATTTTGAATTCCTCTGTATAATATATTATTATAAATATGATCTAAATTTGATGAATTTATGTTTTAATAATGTTACAGTAGACTTTAATAAGATAGGAATGCGTTCACATACATGATCTCTGTGCAGAAGAGTGTCATCAAATGTTGATCATAATATAGTGTAGGCCTACAGAAATACACCATCATTTACATTCAAAAGTTGACCAATATAAACGTAAATAAACAACACATTTTCAGATGGAGAGAAAGAAAATAAGTAACCTATTGTTCCGAGTATTTAAAATGGCGAACTCATAAACCTTTCCAGCATATTTGGGATCCACTTTCTGCTATGCAAAATAATAAGATTTATTCAGCATATTGAATTTATATCAACAACAGCGACAACATCAACTAATACATGTGATAATAGGTCAATAAAAAGTATTTAATTATGAATATATTCTAGGTTAATTCTGGAAATGCTATAGGTCATGTTGCCTTATAGCCTTTCACCGGATATAAGCAACAACAGTGGTGCAGAGGACAATTTCAATATTTGAATCCCAGTACAACATGCCTTTAAATTCTGTGTCAGAAAAGGGTAGGCTACAGCAGTTTTTATTGAAGATTTAAAATTGGTTTGCAATGAGTAAGTTATAGCCTACCTTACGTTTTCGTTTAATGAAAAATGAAAAGTAGAACATTCATAGCAAAGCGTCTTGAAATACCCCCCCCCACACACACACACACACACACACACACACACACGCACACACACACACACGCACACACACACACAAGAGGTCATGATGTTGAATAATACATTATGTGGAATGAATATAATATAACAGCCTGAGACCTGGTTAAGAAGCAGAGCAAAACAAGTATTTCCTTTGTGTTATATTTTAAAAAATAAAATGAAAAAATTATAATTTTCTATTAAACTTGAGTGCATATCGAATATAGAAGCAAAGGTGGTGGAATTGTCTAGAGAATTTTCTATGCAGATGTTTCTCGTATCATCGTATCACATAGTAAGTAAGCTTACTTTAATATTGTAACGCATTATTTCACAATAACCATCTCTATGTTTAATGCACGATATACAAGGTTTTAGGAAGATGCCCTGGAAGTGAAAAAGTCCCAGCATAGGCCTATTATTTACACAGATAATACGCATTTCTCTAAAATATAATCATTACAAATCAGAACAAATTAAAATGTTCATGAATTCTGTATTGTAATTGCATATTCTATCAGATATGTAATTTCAGCATGTGATTTATGAAAATAATAATTCTGAAATTATTATATATTATATTAATTGTACTCGGCTGTATTATAATATATTCGCCTATATTATATTAGCCTGGATTATTATGAACAATTATAATAAGCCTATCATAACAATTATTCAGATTCTGTTAAACAATTATTTGTTTATGTTTTTAAGGGTGAAAAAAAATAAAGATTTTAATTATACAATCACGGTTGGTTTATGGAATATTGTCGTGAAGACGCAAGGTTATTGTACGTAAAGTCTGTTGAGCCTCGAGAGACCGACAGATTGTGAAATCCACAATTAAATTATCATGACAATAGACGGGAGGAAAGAGAGAGAGCTTATGTAAGAAAAAGCGGAAAGATTCATAAATAAATATGTAGGCCTTAGCCATTTATGACCAAAAATAGAAGACATTTTACAATTCGTTGTTTCTCCTTTTAGTCATAATGTGGCTGGTGTTGGCCTACTTCTCCGATGCACGGCAGATATAGCCTAACGCTGATAAAATGTATTATACAATATTATTTAATAATGTAGCAGATGTCTAGTTTTGTGTGGATTGAAATAATAAATACTTGTCAAATAATGTGTCATAGCATGCGACTATGAAGGTGTATGGGATATAGGCGATATACCTACCACTCAACTATATTTGCCCTATACATCTACATTTCACTTTAACAATTTGTGACAAAATTATTATTCCAATTATTCCAACCCTTTCTTACATTATCAACATTACAATGATAATTCCTTTACTTCACTATTTTCTCCGACTATCTGTATCCTCTTTAGTCTTGTACATAGTCCCTCTTCGGTCCCTCTCCCCCTCTCTTCCCTCCCTTTCTCCTTCGCCGCATCCCATTGATGCTGCCAGCGCAATTTTGCACATGCGCAGTGGGGTAGTCTCAGCCATCTGCAGGAAACCAATTAGCAGGAATAAAGAGCTAAGTGTTTTTCTCTCCTCTATGTTCAGACCTCACTCTACCTCTCCCCCGCTCACACCCCTCCGTCTCTCTGTTTACTGTAGATATAGCTTTAAGAAGACGATTTTAGGAACACAGGGAGGAGGACTGTGATATGCTGCTCTCTCTGCGGCTGTCCTCTCCTGTACGCTCTCTCTGGTCCAAAGGGAATATGTGGATGTTCAGTAGACCCGCTATTTGACTGGATTACTACAGATACAGATACAGTCCAAGGAGTCCAGAGACGCCGCCGCCACAGCCGCACAGATGTGAGTCTGCGTTTGTTTCTAACTGTCGGCGATATCCCTCAAACTGCTGGGGGATATCGCGGATATTGGCTGTGCTGTTGAATGGAAAGAAGAGCTTTGTGCCGTTATAGGCTGTTGCGGTTTTTATCTCTTTTGAGTAGGCTAAACAAAGACAGAAGTACGCTACAGTAATATAAACATCGTCATAGTCACCATTCCAGTTAAATAACGTCTGTATCAGCTGGTGTAGCCTATATTGGTTAACATCAGCAGTTGCAGGCTACTGTCAGCGATAGTTCCTCGGTTTGTGAGTTTTTCCCGCGCTGACAATGCACACAAACGTAATCGTCTACGTTTCCTGTCGGTTCAATATTTTCAGCTCAGTTGGTGAAGGGAGGTAGGCCCTATTTTTTTATCAGGGTAGGATATAATTCTTTCTCTAAAGCGCGACTCATTCAGTCGAATTCCCGTTTACCAGTATGCCCCCACCTCTCTCTGTCAGTCTCTCTCTCTCTCTCTCACACACACACACACACACACACACACACACACACACACACACACACACACACACACACACACACACACACACACACACACACACACACACACACACACACACACACTTTCCTTAAGTGATAGTTTCCGATACTAGATAGACATATAGTGGGGAATAATTGTGTAAATAATTTTAGATTTGTTATCGATAGACTAGGCTATTGATCTGTGTAAATGAAAACCTTTAGAGCCAAGGCCAGTGGTAGAAGTTCACCTGACAAAGACTATTGTTTATTGTGTTGCAGTAATTAACACTCAGTGCTATGTGCATGCATTTCTTCCTTTAAATTCTTCTCTCTTCCCCCCCCCCTCTCTCTCTCTCTCTCTCTCTTCCTCTCCCTCTACCTCTCTCTCGCTCTCCCTCTCTCCCTCTCTCTCTCTCTCTCTCCCTCTCTCTCTCCCCCTCTCTCTCTCCATCTCTCTTTCTTCCCCTCTCTCTCTCTCCCTCTCTCTCTCCATCTCTCTTTCTCCCTCTCTCCCTCCCTCTCCCTCTCTCTCTCTCTCTCCCCTCTCTCTCTCTCTCTCTCTCTCTCTCTCTCCCTCTCTCTCTCTCTCACTCTCGCTCTCCATCTCTCCCTCTCTCTCCCTCTCTCTCTCTCTCCCTCCATCTCTCTCTCTCTCTCCCTCCATCTCTCCCTCTCTCTCCCTCTCTCTCCCTCTCTCTCCCCCCCCCCCTCTCTCTCTCTCTCCATCTCTCCCTCTCTCTCTCTCCCTCTCTCTCCCCCTCTCTCTCCCTTTCTCCATCTCTCTCTCAGGTGGGGTAGTGATGCGTGGCTGCTGTAGGAGCCATTATGGACATCGGTGAGGGAGGGAGAGGAAGGGATGGAGGGAGAGAGGGAGGAGAACCTGACATCAGCACCAAGCCGTTATCTCATCCTCTCCTGACCCCGGAAGTGGTTCCTTTTAAGGGGTCGCCCTCTCGTACCTCAGCCCCGGCCCCTGCCAAAGAGCCCTCCAACCTGACCCAGACAGTGCAAGGGGGTGCAGAGGGGACCGCAGGCAGAGAGGAGACCCCAGAAGGGGAGCGGGGTATATACTCACAGAATAATGGTGTGACACTGAAAGAAGAGCAAGAGAAGGAAGAGAAGCTAAATGAGAAGGAGAAAGAAAGATTGTTACTGGTGGACAACAGAGAGGAAACGGGAAGAAAAAACCTTGCACCAGCCCTCAGCAGCAAAGACAGAGGAGAAGAGGAAAAAGAGAAGGAAGAGGAAGAGGAGAGAGAAGAGGCCATCTCAAACCAAAGCCAAACCAAATCCAAATGTAGTCTATTACCTCGACAGAGCCAGCACAGCTCTGCTTCCAGCACTGTTATGGCCAGTGGCACATTGAACAGCAACATCCACATCACTGCTTCCAATTCTCCAAAGCACTCTACCTCTCCTTCTACCTGTCCAAAGCTCTCATTATCACCTTCCAATTCTCCAAAGCACTCTACCTCTCCTTCCACCTCTCCAAAGCGCTCCAGCTTTTCCCCCTCCTCTCCTTATCCTCAGAATGAGACAGAGGTGAGAGACACAGGAGAAGTGCAGGGCAATAGTCCTTGCTTTCCTCTGAGCTTTAAACCCCAGCAGTCTGCTCTGTCTAAGTCCACCAGCCCACCCGCTAAGGATGATGGTAGGGCAGATGCCACTCACACTTCCCTTATTGCCAATGGAGACATCGCCAAAGTTCCAAAACCAAACAACAACCCAGAAGTGAGAGATGGAGATAGAGAGATGGAAATAGAAAGAGATGATGATGAGGGAAATGGAGAGAAGGAAAGAGAGGGAGATGAGAACATAGAGACTGTATCTAAGTACCTCCACTCTTCTCCCTCCTCTTCCTCCTCACCCTCCTCTCCCGTCTCACTGAACAGTCACATGGCATTAATGCACTCCCGGAACTCCTGCAAGACACTTAAATGCCCCAAATGTAACTGGCATTACAAATCCCAGCAGACACTGCAAGTCCACCTCAGAGAAAAACACTCAGAGTCTGGGGGCTCATGTGTGTGTGGGAGCTTGGGGGAGAATTGCGTTTGTGGAGGGTCAAGGGGTGTGTGTCTGTACTGTAGCACAGGGAAGGCCCATCCTCGTCTATCCCGAGGGGAGAGTTATGTCTGTGGGTACAAGCCCTATCGCTGTGGTGTGTGTGATTACGCCACGTCCTCGAAAGGAAACCTCAGCATACACATGCAGTCAGACAAACACCTCAGCAACGTACAGACAGCGGGACAAACACAACATGCGCACAGCACACACACACACTCCACACACAGCGCGGGCTCCACTGTCAGAGACACGGCAGGCGGTCAGGTGTACGGACACACACACCCCGAAGTCACACAGCCCCCTGAAAACACACCGCCCTACCCCAGCCATCCCTCCTCCCAGGGTAAGAGGTGGCGGTGTGAGGTGTGTGATTATGAGACCAGCATTGCGCGGAACCTGCGCATACACACCACCAGCGAGAAACACACACAAAATGTGCTGCGCCTGAAACACACACACAACGTACTGCAGCTGCAGAGAAGCTACTACCTGGCCCACTGCAGGAGTCTGCCTCCTCAACTCACACTGCTACACAGCACAGGTGAGAGACTACACACACACTGACACATACTTAACTACTGTTCTGTTGGGCTCTGTTCATTGGCACATCAAGTTAGGTTGATACTTGATTATATCCATGCTTATATGTATCGGCCTGTCTGTGTTCTCTGTGTGTGTGTGTTCTAGGTGGGGAGCAGTCTTTGGATATTCATCAACTAACAGCAGAGGAGCCAGTTGCCCCAGATTCAACCCTGACCCCCTCCCCCTCTCCTCCTCCCTCCTCCTCACCATCCCCCTCTCCCCCTTCTCCCCTGTCTCTCTCCCCCTCTCCCCCTCCTCCCCTGTCTCTCTCCTCCTCATCTCCCCTCTACCGTGGTGTGTTCCGGTGCCTGGTGTGTTTCAGTTTCTCCTCTGACAGTCTGGAGTCTCTTGGGTCTCACCTGAGTGCCTCCCGCTCCCTGCCCCAGTCTGAGTGGCGTTGTCTGGTGGCCGGAGGCTGCTATTGCAGGCTGTGTGGCTACAGCACCCCCCTCACAGCTAACTTCACCTTGCACTGCCAGACAGACAGACACAGGGCCCGCTACCAGCTGGCTGCCCACCTCTGGGAGAGAGGGGAGAAGGGGGAGGCTGTGGACTGGGAGGAAGTTGGGAAGTTGGTTGCTACAGGCAACCTGGTCCAGCTGAAGTGTAACGTGTGTGACTTCCAGACCACCAGCTTGGAGAAACTGAGAATACACAGCGTCAACTCCCAACACCAGGCCAGCCTCAGAGTCTACATGGTCAGTACAAACACAATAATTGCTGTTTTTGGGCTATACAATTGTTTCGAAATATTTGGCATATAGACAACAAATAAAACACAGAGACCAGATTTATTTTGTACATATTTCTTTTTATCACACCGTGTATAACTCCAACTTCCCCCTCTCTCTTTCCCTCACTCTCTAGTTCTTAGAGCAGTATGACAGTGCAGTAGCTGGAGGCTCCTGGTCGTTCCACTGTGTCTTGTGTAATTACTCCTCCCGCTCTAAACTCCACCTACTGAGACACACCCACTCCACGGGTCATCATAAGAGGGAGGAGCTTCACCGCTTGCAGCTTGTGAAAAGGAGGAGCCTGAATAAAGGAGAGGATCTAGCTGCCATCTTCAGCATCAGGAAGTGTACCAGTCCTGAGATAGGTAAGAAATTCAGGTCGTCTTTTCCCATTCCCTTCTCTCTGAAGTGTGCACTTTTTAATTTCTCCTGAGGAATTTAAAAGTATGGGATTATTGTAGACATTGGCAAGAGGGAATTTCGACCATATTTTGAACATCAGTCCAGAACAAATGTATAAATAGGATAGAGAAAATTAACTGCAGGCCTAGGATAAGTCAACGGAGAGAAGAAATTAGAAGAAACTTGGAGAGATGGAGCAAGGTGAAGAGAGAGTGATTGAGAGAAAAGGAATGATTGATTATGGTCAGGGGTCAATTGGGTTAATTGATTTGTCGATACACATGCTCGTTACATCCCCTATCACCCCGACAATGCTAACGAGCACCTACCGACTCACTGCTATTGAACTGAAGGGTGGCAGGTAGCCTAGCGGTTAAGCGCTTTGGACCAGTAACCGAAAAGTTGCTGGTCCGAATTCCAGAACTGACGAGGTGAACAAAAATCTGACGTTGTGCCCTTGAGCAAGGGATTTAACCCTAATTGCTCCTGTAAGTCACTCTGGATAAGAGCATCTGTTAAATGACTGTAATATTCCAGAATAGAACTTTCAGGTCAGTTACCCAGACACTGTCAATAGAGATTCTCCATTCGAGCATGCTTTTTAGTCCATGACTAGGCTTAGTGAGGGTCAGAAACTAGACTTCTGAGTACCGTTCTAAGGACTCCTACTGTACTCTGTTCTATCTCTGTCTGGTCTAAAACTGGTCTAACTCTGTCTGCTACTCTGTATTAAACAGTCAATAGCAGGTATTTGGTCTGAAGGAACTGGTCTGAATCCCAGGAGGCTCTTTAATAGAAAATCAATAATGGATCAATCAGTGTGTGTGTGTGTGTGTTGCTGTGTATTAACATATGTGTTATCTTTCTAGATGAAAGCAGTGAGGAGGGGGAGAGGAGAGATTCCTTATCCCCAGCCAAGCGATCATTCTCTTGGCTGGAGGAGACACAGAGCCCCCTCTCTCCCAAATGCCCCAGAACCGACAAGCACACCACTGACCAACATACTACTGCCAAGTGCCCACTGTGCCAGGACACACTGATACACACACACCTGAGACGTCACCTCACACTCATTCATAGTGTGGCCCAGGACTGTGTGGAGAAGCTCATGAGCACTGTAAGTGTGTGTGTGGGTGGGTGTGCTCTAGCTACCTTTCATAAGCAGAAGTGCAATCAAGCTGAAGGAGTTTGCTTTTAGTGTCTCTAGCAAACAAAGAGTGCTCATCTCTCCACATCACCAACCTCCATTACTTTACCCAGCATGCTAAGTGCTCTTTGTCTCCCTCTCTGACTTCACTTGACTGCCTTCTTCCTTTTAGTCTTCCTGTTTTTCCCCTCATCCCTCTCTCACCCCTCCCTCTCCTCATCTCTCTTACCCTCTCCTCTCTCCCTTTTTTCTCTCACTCCCTTTTCATCTCTCATTCTTCACTCCACCCGTCTTCTTTCTCTCCATCTTTTTCTCTGCACCCCTTGTTCTCTCTCGTCCCCCCTCTCCACCCCCCCTCTCTCCATCTTTCTCTCTGCGCCTCCCCTTTCTCTCACCCCCTCTCAACCACTCCTCTCTCTCTCTCTCCGTCTCTCTGCCACCACAGCCCTCATTTTCCACCCCTCTCCCTCTCTCTCTGATAGTAGTGTAGGTTCATTAATTCAGTCTGGGGTGATGATGGCCATTATGTTCCTCGCTTTCCAATTACTCTCTCAAGATTAAGCCTGACCTTCACTCTCTCACTGCTGCACCCGCATATGTGTATGTGTGTCTTCTTTCTGTGTGTGTGGTTGATATAAAAACACTCTTCATTCTATTTCCCTCCGTCTCGTATTATTATTCATTGATTTAGAAGTAAAGTGTGTAATGGGAGAATGAGGTGATGTAGACAATACAGGAGCATCACTATTATTATTCCGTCTGCACTATCAAACAGGAAAGACACAGTTTTGACTGACTATAAAGGCAATCAGTCATCTGGATAGATTCAGACTAACGTTCAAAACCTTTGTTGTTGGATTCTTTTCCAGGTGGCAGTGGATCTGCCAGAGATTCTACAGAAAGAGCCACTGCAGAGGGATTCCCATTCAAGCGACTCCAACACAAACGAATATCAAACAAACGATTCCAACACAATCGACTTTTACGCAAAGGAGTCCCTCAGAAATGAGTCTCAATCAAACGACTCCCATATAAATGAAGAAGAAGTGATACCAGCCAAAGATGTCCCTGCTCTGCCCACCCGTCCTTGTGAGGACCAGCATCTAGCAGAGGACAACACCTCTCACCTCCCAGAGTCCCCCAGCTCCCCCACCCCCCTCCCCACTCCTCCCTCTCCCTCCCTCAGCCATCTCCCTTCATCCGCCTTACCTCCCTCTCCTCCCAGCGATGCCCCACCCTCCTCTGATCGTCATTGTTACAGGTTCCGCTGTGGCAGGTGCAGTCTAGCATTCCGGACACAGGAGAAGCTGAAACTGCACTGGCAGTACCATGCCATGAGGGCGGCGACAGAGTGCCACCTCTGCCCCAGACGCTGCCGCAGCCAAGAGGCCCTGCAGAGACACCTGCTCAACACACACCTACAGGACCTACACCTACAGGGTACACACCCTGACCAGATTGGAGCACACATCCAACGACCAACCAGCCTGGAGGGGGAGGAAGAGGAGGGGGAGAGTATGAGTGAAGAAGATGAGGAGGAGGGAAATGAAGGAGAGGAGGATGAAAAGGATGACCCAGATGAGGAGGAGAGGCCCAGTCCAGGGGTTAGTAATAGTGACAAGGGTTCAGGGCAGCAGGAGGAGGAGGCAGGGTCAGAACCCAGCCCCCTCATCAAGGGCTCGAACTCGACTCTGGAGCGGTTCCTTGACCCGGCTCGGCCCTACAAGTGTTCAGTCTGCTGTGAGTCCTTCACTCAGAGAACCATCCTGCTGGTCCACTATAACTCTGTGTCCCACCTCCACCGAGCCAAAGCCAGACGGGCCCTGCATGACTCCAGCCCCAGTCATGCTGACACCCCCCAGGGCCTGGAACCAAGCCCCTACCGCTGCAGCCTGGCCCCTGACCCCAGGCCCTACCGCTGCAGAATGTGTGGGGTGGCCTACAGCCAGAGCTCCACCCTGGACATCCACCTCCGTTCTGTACTGCACCAGACACGAGCCCGTGCAGCTCGGACCCAGCTACCACTGAACCCCCACACCCACCAAACTCCAGCCTCAGCCTCAACCCAGGCTTCCCACACCCCAGTCCCATCCTTGATCCAAACTCAGACCCCTGCCTCCAGCCCTTCGCCTGGAGGAGGAGAGGCATCTACCAGGGGAAACCCCCCAGCAGCCACCAGACCAGCCCCTGCCCCCCCAAGTCCCTGTTCCTCCCTGAGTGAAGCCCAGCTGAGTGTGGGTGTCTCTGGGCAGGTTAAGGGTCAACAGGCTAAGAGGAGGAGAGTAGAGGACCTGACCGCTTCCGCTGGACAGCAGGACCTGATGTTACTCCAACAGCAATTAGCCCAGGCCCAGATACTACAGCAGCAACAGGAGTTAGCCCAAGCCCAGATACAGCAACACACAGCCCTCCTCCAGCCCCAGCTCTTTAGTCCAACACTGCTCCCACACCTCCCCTTACTGCAACAGAACCTCCTAAAGCAGCACCTCCCTTCAGCAGCAGAGATTCTCCAACACGGGAACCTCTTCCCTCCTCTCCCCTTATCCCCAGACAGCCTATTCTCTCTACAGCAGCAGCTGCTCCTGTCCTTCTACCTTTCTGGAGGGTTGCATCTCAACCCCAACACAACCCTTATGAACCAGACCACCTCAGCTGTCTCCCCTCAGACCACCTCAGCTGTCTCCCCTCAGACCACCTCAGCTGTCTCCCCTCAGACCACCTCAGCTGTCTCCCCTCAGACCACCTCAGCTGTCTCCCCTCAGACCACCTCAGCTGTCTCCCCTCAGACCACCTCGGACCAACAACCCCAGATAGAGAGGCTTGAACCTCCCTCCCCACAGCCAGAGACGAATGGAATCCAGTTTCCAGCCCATGCCCCGAAATGTGAAACCCAGGCTGAGACCGCTGGCAGTGACTCCCCCCTCCACCAGACAGAGAAAGAGTTCAACCCATCCTCCCCTCCTGAGGGAGATGGAGAGAAGAATGGAGAGATGCAGGAGAGTGAGAAGAAGGAGAGAGCAGAGAAGGCCCTCAGAGTTCTGTTGGAAAGATACGGCTGGGAGCTGGCCCTACAAAGCACTCAGAGCAGACAGAGACAGCAGAACAGAGAGATGGAGGGATGCCTGGAGGAGGAGAAGCAATGTGGAGAATGTGGGAAGCTGTTCTCTGACTCTCTGATCCTGAAGAGCCACCAGGAGTTTGTTCACCGCCAGATGATCCCTCCTGTAGTGTTGGAGATGTTCTCCAGACAATACAGGCTGCAGTACGACCGCCTTTACCCCCTCAGACCCTTCACACCAGGGGAAACTGAGACTACTGATGTTGCACCCCTAACTCCAGCTTCAGCACCTGCACTTGCACCTTTACCCCCAGCACCAGCCTCAGATTCAACCCTCGACCAAGCCCAATCCCTCGCCGCCTCCCAAACCTCAGTCCCAGCCCTTACCCCAGCTGCAACCCTAACAACCATAGACACAGACCCAGCTGTTCCCACACCACCAGCACCAGCATCCGTATCTGTAACCCTGTCCCCAGACCAAGCCCCAGTTAATTCCCTCTTCCCAGTTCATGCCAGAGCCTCACCAACACCCTCTCCTCCTCCACCCCCCCGCCAACCACAACCACTTTCAGAGCAGGATAGTACCACAACGACAAACACCCCTTGCCCTGACCCCTCTCAAACTATCATACACAAGCCCAAACTCTCCATACCCCCTCTCCCCTTACCCCAACTCCCCCTGCCCCGTCTTCCTTTATCTAACCTCTCCTCTCTTCCCTTCCCCATAGACCCCTCTCTCCTCCCCCTTGGTCTAATACAGCCCATAGCCCTCCAGTCTATGCTTCAGTACCAGTCCCTGTTATCGTCCTGCCACCAACCACCCTTATCCCCATACACTTCCACCCACTCTGCTCCTAGCCTAGCCCTGCCCTCATATACTACCACCCACTGTGCTACTAGCCCAGCTCTACCCCCATATACTACCACCCACTCTGCTTCTTGCCCAGCTCTACCCCCATACACTACCACCCCCTCTGCTCCTAGCCTAGCCCTGCCCCCATATACTACCACCCACTCTGCTCCTAGCCTAGCCCTGCCCCCATATACTACCACCCACTGTGCTCCTAGCCCAGCCCTGCCCCCATATACTACCACCCACTGTGCTCCTAGCCCAGCCCTGCCCCCATACACTACCACCCACTCTGCTCCTTGCCCAGCTCTACCCCCATACCCTACCACCCACTCTGCTCCTAGCCCAGCCCTGCCCCCATACACTACCACCCACTCTGCTCCTAGCCCAGTTCTACCCCCATACCCTACCACCCACTCTGCTCCTAGCCCAGCCCTGCCCCCATACACTACCACCCACTCTGCTCCTAGCCCAGCCCTGCCCCCATACACTACCACCCACTCTGCTCCTAGCCCAGCCCTGCCCCCATACACCACCACCCACTCTGCTCCTAGCCCAGCCCTGCCCCCATACACCACCACCCACTCTGCTCCTAGCCCAGCCCTGCCCCCATACACCACCACCCACTCTGCTCCTTGCCCAGCTCTACCCCCATACACCACCACCCACTCTGCTCCTAGCCCAGCCCTGCCCCCATACACCACCACCCACTCTGCTCCTTGCCCAGCTCTACCCCCATACACCACCACCCACTCTGCTCCTAGCCCAGCCCTGCCTTCTCTGAAGCGTAGGCTGGTGGAAGGGACAGAGGTTAGGCCTATGAGTGATGTGATGGCCGGTGATGGAGAGGAAGGGGGAGAGAGGGAGGGAGAGGGGGATGAGCAGAGGAGGGATAGGCGCCAGAGGACCACCATCAGTGCAGAGCAGCTAGAGGTTCTATACCAGCGCTACAGTCTGAACTCCAACCCAACCCGCTCTGCACTGGAGGGCATCACCAGGGACACAGGGCTGAAGAAACGTGTGGTGCAGGTACTTTATCATTCTCATAGTAGCATTTCTTTAATTCTGTAATGCTGAATCATCTTTTGTGTTATAACATGTAATAATGCTGTGGTTGTCTGTCCTTCCTCAGGTATGGTTCCAGAACACCAGGGCTCGTCAGAGGAAGGGCCAGCTCCAGACCCTGGGGAGAGGAGGTTTAGGTGTGGGTCTGGGTGACAACCACAGGCGCTGTCCGTTCTGTAGGGCTTTGTTCAAGGCTCAAAGTGCCCTGGACGCCCATGTTAGGGCCCGCCACTGGTCCCAAACTGACAGACCTGCCTATGGCCTGTCTCATCAGATAGGTTCCGCTGATGACTTCAGCTTTTCTCACAACCACGGATCCTGCAGAGACAGGGAGGGTCCCCCACTCTCCCTCCAGCCTTCTCCCTCTCTCTCCCACCATCCTTCTCTCCCTACCTCCCTCCATCCCTCCCCGAACCCCTTTCATCCCTCTCCAAGCCCCGGGGTCATCCCCACTGAGAGAAAATACATTTCTGGGAAAACAGATTTGACCTTTGACCTGAACGAACCCGATATGGAAGAGGAGGAAGAGGAAGAAGGTCTGTCAGTAAAAATATTCCCTTCGTCTGACCAGGCTCATGAGGGTAACCATAGCAATCTGTTGTCTCTGGGATACAAATATGGGATGGCAAGCTTCAACGTTCAAGACTGTGACCAGAATTCCAGTCCAAGTCTGTCTGAGAGTGTGGATAGGCATGGACCGAGACAGCAGCAGCAGCAGAGGCAGCGTACACAGATGACCCCCCAGCAGGTGGCCAAGCTCAGAGCCTGTTACAGGGAGCACCCCACCCCCAGCCCCCTGCAGTGTGAGGGCCTGGGACGGCAGCTGGGGCTCCCACGCAGGGTGGTGCAGGTGTGGTTTCAGAATGGCCGGGCCAAGGAGAAGAGGGCAAGGAGCCTCAGAGTTGACCCCACCACAGGATAGAGGGAAAGGCAGCAGAGGACAGGGGAGAGAACGCACACAGCCATGAACTAAGTGCATGTCACTCACAACAATAAACCAACCAGATGCCACAGAAGCCAAAGAGCATTCTACCAGTGTACCTCACCCCTTACTCAGCCCCAAAACATCACAGGGCAGACCTCCTCTAGAGCTTTAAGACACCACTCCTCTGTTCCTCTGTCTTGCCTTTCCCCTCCTCTCCTGTCCTCCAACCGATACCTCAGGAGTTAACCCCTCCATGCCAACAGATGTCCCTGTTCTGACAATAGAATCTGGAGAACCAGGACACAGTATGTGCCCCTCCCACTTCTGTTTAAAGACTTTACAAGTGCAAGTATCAAACTGTTAGACGTTTTAGTGTATAGAACGTTCTTTCAAAGTATAAGAAAACTGAAAGACACACAAGCAGCTACGGAAAACAAAAATGTAAAATATTCTTTACAAAGAGCATCTGCAAAGACTGGCTTGGATTCCAAAGCTCGTAACCAAAACCTTACATGTCTGTGGATTGTGTTGTCAACATGGTGGTTTTAATTTCCAAACCACAGTACAAACCATACAGTGAAGAGTAGAACTGAGACTGGTGCGTATCAATAGACTGACTAGTCTACGTGGTGCTGAAGCAGACCTCAACCTTCTCAAGCCAATGATGACTCTACTGCACATGTACTGAACGCTCCTTATGTGGATAATAGGCCAAATAGCACTGAGCTAAGTCCACTTTGTCCTTTGTGAGAGGTCATATAAGAAGCTATTTTGATAACGTTCGACCAATATATGTCACAACTTTAACCAAACACTACACAACATTGTCTGTGTTTAGTAAATGTTAATTAATATGAATATTATGGATTAGCGGTCGTTGTTATGCTTCGATAAGACACGTGTAATATTGTGGTGTATGAGAACATAATGTAGGCGTTATGATGTGGAGTTGCCTTTTCTTAGTTAAGTAAATACCAATGTGTTGTGTAATATAATTCCATGTCTACTATACTCAGGCCAACTGAACTGTTTTTTATTTGGTCGTAGTAATGTACTAGTTTCTCTTCTGTTCCTAATGCCAGACACAAAGTCTGTTTTGAAACCTTATGATGTAAATATTGACTGTTGATATGAAGTTCCTATAATGGTAGTTCAAAAGAAACCTCTCTGGATTTGAGAGATCTGAGCTTTCTGACCGATAATTGATAGTTCCATTATTACATTATTACAATGTTAAATGGTGTAAGGGGTAAATTAATGTACAGTATGTAGCTTTTATATGGTCGACTCAGTCTCCCCTGAGACGGCCTCTGTTCTGACGAACCATACTCACTGAGAGTTACTGACGTTATACTGATGACAACTTCGGATGTTGAGTTATACTGATGACAACTTTAGATGTTGTGTGCACTTAACTCTCACACACTCTAACCATTTTTTCTCTCGCTCTCTTTCTCATCTCTCCTCTTTTTGCTCTCTAAATGTAATAATATTACTGTAGTAGCAGTAATAACTATGATCATATCGAATGCTTTAAAACACAACCCAAAGACAATAACACTGTAAACATCGATGCATAAATCCCACAAAAAACAACTTCAAAAGTTGACTTGATAATGTAACATTGATTGTTGGGAAGAAAGAGTGATGGTATCAGAACTGCTGTATCTGTCTTCACCAGGCCACTGGTGAGTGTTACACTGTCACCACCAGATAAACCAAAACCTGTTATTATACTAGGATGGAGGAGCACTTCTCAAAGCCCTCCCCCCAGCTACTAGTGCACTCAGTAAGAGTGTACTCAGTAGGGAACCAAACCCCAGCCCCTAGTGTACCATACTCAGTAGGGAACTACTTCAGAGCCATTGCAGTGTGTAGAGTGGTTGAAATGTTTTCCTCCTCAATGTCAATGTCTTTTTAACCAGATGGAAGAATCTATCTCAGTCTTTGAGGATGTCCAGTTGGCTGCTAACGTATTTTTTAAAATACTTTAATAACAACAAACTGTTATAACACACATGACGCTGTTCATAACCTGACCTTTTATTCTGATGTTAACAAAGAGATACTTGGGGCGGCAGTATTTACTCAGTAATGTATCACTATGTGGACAGTGGTTTCTGAACAAAGATACAAAGAAGTTACAATGACACTATAAAGATAAGATACTTCTATACTTAAGATCCTGCATAGCTATTCTATGGCAGGTTGTATTGTATCGAGCCCAAACCTTCCACAGGTCTGTGTACCAGTATATTTCTGATCTTGTGTCGCTGGCTTGTTTAGCCATGTTTGTTTCTGCTTTAGGCCAACAATGTAGCCTTGTAGCTATGTAGCCATGCTTGTCTCTGCTATAGGCCAGGCAACAATGTAGCCATGTAGTGACATAGACACGTATCCCATGTACCTGGGTAGCCACGAAGTCATGTAGCCACACAGATTGTAGCCATGTAGTGACATAGACACGTATCCCATGTACCTGGGTAGCCACGAAGTCATGTAGCCACACAGATTGTAGCCATGCAGTGATACTGAACACAGAAACAGTCATCCAGGCTAACCTTCCAAAGGATTCTAACTCTGTTTACCCATAGCTCTATATCTGACCAATGTTTACCACAATACCAATGATCTTTCTTCTGTACTGAAATTCCAAATACTGTACCACATGGCAGTTGTTATGTACATATTGTTGTTTTATTCCTTTTGCTTATTTTCTGAATAACTGTAAGATGTAAATATGGTGTCGTTCCTGGAAGCTGTTGCCGTAGTGATAACCAAAAGATACCTGTGTTGTGCACCTGTCCCAGTCTCTTGCTCCAGTGGTTAACTGTGTTCCTTCTCCCCAGTTTTCGAATGGATGTCTGTTTTCTCCCCTCCCCTTTCCATAGCCACTGAGGTAAATAAAGTCTGGTTTGGTGGACATATTTGCCCAATGTGTGTGTGTGTGTGTGTGTGTGTGTGTGTGTGTGTGTGTGTGTGTGTGTGTGTGTGTGTGTGTGTGTTGTGGGTCGATCCCTGGACCCAGAGGTCAGTTCATTAATTACGTCAGTGACATCCAGCCAGATTACTTTCCTTTGTGACAAAATTATATGATGAATATTAATAACCTCGCATGAATTATACTGCTGCTGCTGTTGATGATGCTGGTAGTGGGGCTGGGGGAGGGGGGTTGAAGGTAGGGGAGAGTGTATGTGTGAGTAGGGGATATAATGCTATTGCCTACTCGTGTACATATTCTTAATGCTGTTGGGGGGACAGGGGTACAGGGGAGGTGACTTTAAGGAGGGATAGTGGGTTGTAATGTCATACACTAGAGCATCAGTGAGGGGGGGGGGGCAGAAGGGTTATAATGTCATTGGTATTGGTGTGTATGTAGGCTCATTTAGATTTAGATTGGTTCTGTGTGAGCAGAGGAACAAGTTCATGTTTATTCATGAGTCCTTCAGCGCAGCCACCAGTTAAAGAGACAGGACTCTGTTTTCACTGATAACACCCCCACCCCAGCCTCAACCCCTCTTCTGGCAGATGCTTTTCCATGATTTCTCTCAGTGTGTGTGTGTTTCACATTATCAGTGTATGTTTTTATTCACTACTAGTAATCCCAGTACAGACACAGTCCTGATGTGAAACTGATTGCTGGAATACTATACTGCAATAGTCATATCACTAATGGAGTACAGTATTAATAGTACACACACACACACACACTGTAGGGCAGTAATCAGTGAATGTCATTGAGGAAGAGTTTGTTCAGTGGTTCATCAGGTATAGAGCGGTTTTTATTAGAAGATGTGCTCTCTATCCATCTTCTTAATGATTTTATAATGGTCGCCAGGCTGTTCTAATCAATCATATGGGAGAGAGAGCCTGGTAAAAGTCTATTTACAATGTGAATGTTCTGGAACACATTCTCCCCGCAGTATGTGAAGGCTCTATATTGCCAGAATTGTCTGCTTTTAGGAGCATCTTAAATGGGTTAGTTCACTCAAATAGTTCACACAAATATGTAATTTTGTTATTTTATACTTTTTTCTTATGTCTACATTTGATCTATCTATGCCTTTTTTTCATTGTTATGCCCCACCCCCAACACACATACCCCTCTCCTAGGTAGCTAGCTACTTTACATCCATTATGAGATTTGAATGCTCAACAGCAGGACAGTGAGTTCAGCACGCGTCACCGTGGCTGTTACACAGACTCACCCTGCATTATGCTAATCCTGATACACTCTGCCCACAGACAACACCACATGCTGCCCATGATAGGGGGTGGGTCATGGGGGTGTGTGTGTGTGTCAGGTTTGAGCAATTGTCATGCTGTCAAACTGATCTGCATGCAAAAAGATCAGCTGTCTAATTACATCGCTTATAGTAAAGAGTGTTTTACGCATAAACATACACGCACGCACACACTCACGCACGCACACACACACTCACGCACACACACACACTCTCACGCACACACACGCACGCACGCACGCACACACTCACGCACGCACGCACACACTCACGCACGCACGCACACACTCACGCACGCACGCACGCACACACACACTCACGCATGCACACAAACACACACACACACAGACACACTCACACACAGTGCTAACTACATTGTGGCATCATTGAGATAGACATCTGACTCTTTATGTGTGTTTCACCTCTTTCCACAGTTCAGAGAAGGGAAACTGGAAAGGCAATCGTAATGTAAACCACATACCACAGGAGGCTGCTGAGGGGAGGACGGCTCATATTAATGGCTGGAACGGCCTTAATGGAATGGCATCAAACACATGAAAATATATGTTTGATGTATTTGATACCATTCCACCTATTCCGCTCCTCTCATTAATACGAGCCTGTTCTCCCCAATTAAGGTGCCACCAACTTCCTGTGCCACATACAGTATACTGGCTGTGTTATGGGGAAATATACTTTTACGCTCCATACACAGGTTCCTTTCCAGTATCAAGTGTTCTTCCAGATTGAGATGCTGGTAATATCCTTGTTAGAATGATTGATTGTCTCTGACACATTTTGATTACAGCCAAATTAAATGGATTGGCTGGCGGACTATAAAACATTGCTGTTTAATAACGAGATGCTTTTTTTCTTCATCCAACCCCATTCCTGCTGGCCGCTCCAAATGAGTCTCACCGTTTAATGATATGCAAATGAAATTCGCATGAACCCTATGATCCTGTGTGATGATTAAACGAAGATGGCGTTGGCTGCTGAGCTTCTGCAAGTATTACATATATTCCTTGTGTGCTTGAAGCAGAATAGGCCAGAATAGGTCTGGGGAGAGCAGGTGCTTGATGGAGAGATGACACTATAGTCTTGTGTTCTGCTATAAACATGTACCAATCCTTTATCAGAACATGTTCTTTGGTATTGGTGAGATCATACTGTAGGTAAAACCAGATTTGCATCCCCTTTCCATCTCTCCCTCCCCCACCTCTCCCTCCATTAGACTGTGTCTAGCTCCTCCTCTCCTGTCGTTTATTGCACTGTATTTGCATAATGAAGGCTGCGATTAATTAAGATCCCACAGGAGTCTGGAGGGAGGGAAAGATGGCGGGAGTAAAATGAGTGGTAGGGAGGGGATAGAAGGAGGGAGGGGATGAAGAGAGGGAAGAGGTTGATCCACTGCTCGTTAGTCTCCAGATAATCTCTGTGCACCCATAAATAAAATCTCAGGTAATTGGGTCAGCTGCAATGCGATTCACTTCTGTGCACATACATGTTAGAAATTGAGTTCTGGCAAAAATGAAGTCTCCACCCTCTCAAAACGAAACTCTCAGCCAAAGCCCCCCCCCCACACACACACACACACACAAACTAGCTAAGGTGAAGCAGTTTAAGCCCGTATTCAACCAATCATGATTCATCCAAATAACCGGTGAAGAAAAACCAAAAAACGGAACTACTGCTGCGTGATCTCACACTGTCACACATCCCTTTTAGTCCTGGCAGATTCTCTCTGTCTACACGCACAATCTCCAGACATTAGCATATCCAGTCACGTCCAACCATGTGGCACGGTTTAGGGGTGTGAGTTGGGGTGAGGTGGTGGGAAGCAGGGTGAGGAAAATGTTGCAGAGCGATTAAATCACTAATTATGATTGGCTGTTGAAATTAGTCCGTCACTGTTCATTATCAACAGAGGAGATAACCAGACACACATACAGCAGCGCCTACTGCCTGGTTCTGCTTGTGTCTGTGATCTGGCCTTTGGACTGCAGCAATCTGGCTGGTACGGAAATAACACACATGGTGAATCCCAAAATCCATCTTCTCATTGATTCCTCCATCCTTGTTTTCTCTGTGAACTTGAAATCCATAACAGGCCACCATATTTAAGACGATCTCATTATTCTTCTGTTGTAAATGTTCCCTCAGTCTGATGCACCATACACTCTTAGAACCTAAAAGGAAGCCTAGAACCTAAAAGGTGTCTTTGGCTGTCCCCATAGGAGAACCCTTTGAAGAATCTTATTGGTTCCAGGTAAAACCCTTTTGGTTGCAGGTGTAACCCTTTTGGGTATCATGTAGAACCCTCTGTAGAAAGGAACTAAAAAGGATTCTCCGATGGAGACAGCCGAGAACCCTTATGGAACCCTTTTTTCTAAGAGTGTAGGAGATGCCATTTCCAACACAGGGGTTCAGTGTTTGCTGCTTAGCGGTGCAGATACTGAGAGAAGAGAGGGAGGTACTAGTACAGAGAAAGTTGCAGTCTCATCCCTCTCCTTGTTGCTGTACTCCTGGATTCGTGAGCATATTGTGCCCCCCCATGCCTTTGCCACTCACTGGTTGTTGGTTGTTGTTGACATTTCGATCCCGTCTGAAGAGTTGCATTGACTTAGCGGACTAAAACGTTTGAATCCCGTCTGAAGAGTTGCATTGACTTAGCGGACTAAAACGTTTGATCTCGTCTGAAGAGTTGCATTGACTTAGCGGACTAAAACGTTTGATCCCGTCTGAAGAGCTGCATTGACTTAGCGGACTAAGACGTTTGATCCCGTCTGAAGAGCTGCATTGACTTAGCGGACTAAAACGTTTGATCCCGTCTGAAGAGCTGCATTGACTTAGCGGACTAAAACGTTTGATCCCGTCTGAAGAGCTGCATTGACTTAGCGGACTAAGACGTTTGATCCCGTCTGAAGAGCTGCATTGACTTAGCGGACTAAAACGTTTGATCCCCAGGTTCGAACCCGTTGGTCACATAAGCATGTGAAAGCTCTTTCTTTAGTATTTAACCAGCCTGTTAGCAGCCGTAAGCATCTGTTGTGTTGTGTTGTGTTTGGTGCAGTGCCAACGCTCTGTCTTTCTCCCCTGGTGTAGTGCCAACTCTTGGTCTGCCTCCTCCGCTGAAAGATGCCATCGCTGGGAAGCTGTCAACCATTGCCCTGGCACTCCTGGCCAGATTTGTCCAAACAATCCAACAAACAAACAAACATTGAATAGCGATGAACCCTCTCTAGTGAATCTCCTCTCTCCGAACGAGACATTTCTCTGCTGCTAGCTCCGTTGTTTTCGAGCGTGTCACAGCAGCTGGCTGGCATGTCATCCACTAGCTGGCACAGGGAGGAGAGAGCGATGGATGCAGAGAAAGAGAGGAGGATGGAGGGAGTGGAGACTGTTGATGGTATGGTGCCTGTCCTCTGAATGCCAGCTGCCATTGATGTGCCTCTCAAATCGCCCAGCAGAGTCCATGTTCTTCATCGTCCTCCTTTTCCTCCCTCCGTCCTCACCCTAATTTCTGTACTTCCTCTCCTCATCCTCCTGGATCTAGTCGTCTTGTTTCGGCTACCCTCCAGGGGTCTCAAGGGCTCTTCCTTATGTCCTCCTTCATCCTCTGCATCTCCTCTTTATCTTTTTTTAACCTTCATTTACACAGGTATGTCAATTGCAAACATTTTTTTTGCAATGACGACCTCTACATCTGAGTATCTTGTCTGTCTTTGGGCATTGGTGTAGCAATGTGAAAGAGTCTCTCTGTTCCTTATCCTGGCCCCTTTACACCACCCTCCCCATGCCAGTGTGTGGGAACCAGCCCTGAGTGGATGGCACCGTGCCAACCTCATTCGCAGCTCCTCTATCCACCGCCCTCTTTCCCTCCCTCCCTCAATATCTCCCTGCCTCTTTCTCTCTCTCCCTCTATATATATATCTGTCTCTCTGTGTGTCTCTCTGTCTGCCTCTGTTTTTCTGTCTCCATCTGTCTCTGTCTGTCTCTATGTCTCTCTCTTCCCAGCTCCCTGTGTGTTGAGTTCAGCTGAAGCCCTGAAGGTAGTTTGATTACCCCCTCCCTCTGGGGTATATATAACGCACAGCACACAATAAACACATGCACCAGGAATCCAGGAATGGAATCCCAGATCACACACACAGACACACACGCGCACATGCAGACACGCACACACACATACCCACACACACGCGCGCACCCGCTCACAAAGATACCCCCACACACATACGCATGCACACACACACACACACACACTTCCTCGTGTTGTTCCCTTCCTCATATTGTTTTTCCTTTAAACTATCCTTTATCGTCAAACAAAGCTTACTATAATAGATGGTTATTATGCTAATGAATATCATGTATGTAGTCATGTAGTGAAAGTAGTGAATATGCAAATGAAATGTGTAATTTATGCAAGGCTGGAGGGGGAGGAATTCTATCTTCTGTTCTATCCTTCAGTATTCCACACCTACATTCTCTCTCTCCTTTCCGTCAGCCTCTCTCTTTTCCAACCTCCATCCTCTCTCTCCTTTCCTTCATCCTCCATCCTCTCTCTCCTTTCCTTCATCCTCCATCCTCTCTCTCCTTTCCTTCATCCTCTCTCTCCTTTCCTTCATCCTCCATCCTCTCTCCTTTCCTTCATCCTTCATCCTCTCTCTCCTTTCCTTCATCCTCCATCCTCTCCCTCATTTCCTTCATCCTCTCTCTCTTCTAATTTATCTTCTTTTCTCTCCCCTCCATTTTATCACACACACCTCCTTTACCATTCTCCTTTTCTCAAGCCTCTGTATTATCTTCATAGCCGCAGGAAGTAGTGCTGCAGCACCTCCTGACAAACTGAAAATAATAATAATAATAATGAAAAAAATAGATAAGTCTTGTGTGAACTAGGGCTTTATTAATCCTGTTTGAGTGGACAAAATACCCCCCACCCCTAAACATTTTCTGCAGCTATGACTATCTTCCTTTATTCTCTCTTTCTCTTCCTGTCCCCTCCACCCCTTCCTTCTCTCAAAGCTTCCAGAAGGGGATGGTCTCTCATATCCAACCTCTGTTCTCCTCACCTCTCCTCTATTTTCATTTCCTCTCCCTCCTCTCTTCCTCTCTCTATTTCTGCTCTCTAAACATCCCTACAGTGATCCACAAAACCAACAGCTGAGTGTTTGATCAGGCTCTGGAATATGAACCAAACCTCCACTGTGTGTTTCTGTGTGTGTACAGTATGTTAATGTTTCTGCTTCTGACGGTGTGTGTACAGTATGTTAATGTTTCTGCTTCTGACGGTGTGTGTACAGTATGTTAATGTTTCTGCTTCTGACGGTGTGTGTACAGTATGTTAATGTTTCTGCTTCTGACGGTGTGTGTACAGTATGTTAATGTTTCTGCTTCTGACGGTGTGTGTACAGTATGTTAATGTTTCTGCTTCTGACGGTGTGTGTACAGTATGTTAATGTTTCTGCTTCTGACGGTGTGTGTACAGTATGTTAATGTTTCTGCTTCTGATGGTGTGTGTACAGTATGTTAATGTTTCTGCTTCTGATGGTGTGTGTACAGTATGTTAATGTTTCTGCTACTGATGGTGTGTGTACAGTATGTTAATGTTTCTGCTTCTGATGGTGTGTGTACAGTATGTTAATGTTTCTGCTACAGTATGATGGTGTGTGTACAGTATGTTAATGTTTCTGCTTCTGACGGTGTGTGTACAGTATGTTAATGTTTCTGCTTCTGTGTGTACAGTATGTTAATGTTTCTGCTTCTGACGGTGTGTGTACAGTATGTTAATGTTTCTGCTTCTGACGGTGTGTGTACAGTATGTTAATGTTTCTGCTTCTGACGGTGTGTGTACAGTATGTTAATGTTTCTGCTACTGATGGTGTGTGTACAGTATGTTAATGTTTCTGCTTCTGATGGTGTGTGTACAGTATGTTAATGTTTCTTCTGATGTTTCTGCTTCTGACGGTGTGTGTACAGTATGTTAATGTTTCTGCTTCTGATGGTGTGTGTACAGTATGTTAATGTTTCTGCTTCGGTGTGTGTACAGTATGTTAATCTTATGTGTACAGTATGTTATGCTGTTCACGTGTAGTATGTTAATGTTTCTTTCTGATGGTGTGTGTACAGTATGTTAATGTTTCTGCTTCTGACGGTGTGTGTACAGTATGTTAATGTTTCTGCTTCTGATGGTGTGTGTAGTATGTTAATGGCAGAGTGTGTTGCTATATGTTAATGTTTCTGCGGTAGATGGCTATAGGGCTAGGTGGTCCCGTCGAGCATACATCACAGCTAGACTTCTTCTCTGATACCTGGCAATGAAGTGATGTGTTCTCCCCATTTTATAGCTAGACTCCAGCTCTGATACCTGGCAATGAAGTGATGTGTTCTCCCCATTTTATAGCTAGACTTCAGCTTTGATACCTGGCAATGAAGTGATGTGTTCTCCCCGTTTTATAGCTAGACTTCAGCTTTGATACCTGGCAATGAAGTGATGTGTTCTCCCCGTTTTATAGCTAGACTTCAGCTTTGATACCTGGCAATGAAGTGATGTGTTCTCCCCGTTTTATAGCTAGACTTCAGCTCTGATACCTGGCAATGAAGTGATGTACCGTTTTATAGCTAGACTTCAGCTCTGATACCTGGCAATGAAGTGATGTGTTCTCCCCGTTTTATAGCTAGACTTCAGCTCTGATACCTGGCAATGACGATATGTGTTCTCCCTGTTTTATAGCTAGACTTCAGCTCTGATACCTGGCAATGAAGTGATGTGTTCTTCATGTTTCTCTTCACCTCCATTAACCCCTCAGCATCTCTCTGTCCTCCTGCTTACCTACATTAACCCCTCAGCCTCTCTCTGTCCTCCTGCTTACCTACATTAACCCCTCAGCCTCTCTCTGTCCTCCTGCTTACCTACATTAACCCCTCAGCCTCTCTCTGTCCTCCTGCTTACCTACATTAAGCCTCTCTCTGTCCTCCCCCTCATCAGCCTCTCTCTGTCCTCCTGCTTACCTACATTAACCACTCATCCTCTCTCTGTCCTCCTGCTTACCTACATTAATCCCTCAGCATCTCTCTGTCCTCCTGCTTACTTACATTAACCCCTCAGCATCTCTCTGTTCTTCTGCTTACATACATTAACCCCTCATCCTCTCTCTGTTCTTCTGCTTACCTACATTAACCCCTCAGCCACTTTCTGTCCTCCTGCTTACCTACATTAACCCCTCAGCCTCTCTCTGTCCTCCTGCTTACCTACATTAACCCCTCAGCCTCTCTCTGTCCTCCTGCTTACCTACATTAATCCCTCAGCATATTTCTGTCCTCCTGCTTACTTACATTAACCCCTCAGCATCTCTCTGTTCTTCTGCTTACCTACATTAACCCCTCATCCTCTCTCTGTTCTTCTGCTTACCTACATTAACCCCTCATCCTCTCTCTGTCCTCCTGCTTACCTACATTAACCCCTCAGCATCTCTCTGTCCTCCTGCTTACCTACATTAACCCCTCATCCTCTCTCTGTCCTCCTGCTTACTTACATTAACCCCTCATCCTCTCTCTGTTCTTCTGCTTACCTACATTAACCCCTCATCCTCTCTCTGTTCTTCTGCTTACCTACATTAACCCCTCATCCTCTCTCTGTTCTTCTGCTTACCTACATTAACCCCTCAGCATCTCTCTGTCCTCCTGTTCTCCACCAGCTGATTCACTCAATGCTTCTAAAGAGCTATCGACCACTGTGGGAAAACAGAGGAGAGACGGAGCGATAGAGAGAGGAGAAAGGGTGAGAGAGAACAAGAGAGAGGATAGGTGAAATGGGAAAGTCTTTGCTATCATGGACCAAGTGCCGAATTGGGATGTCATGGTTCAGGTTATGTGTTTATGTACTGTAACCATGGTTATGGTTATGGTGAAGAAATACAAATATTCCTCCTGCTGTGGGAGGAGGATGCAATCGTGTGTATCTGTATGTGTGTTTGGTCCCCTCCCCTCCCCCCTGTGTTTCTACATGGCAGACCTCCCTAATGTGATAACTGTGTCTGCATGTCTGATTTACACCAAGAGAGAGTACATAGCCAGTGTTTAATTACTGTGTGTGTGTGTGCGTGCGTACGCGCCTGTGTGTCAGAATGATTTATGAGTTGCAAATAGCTATTCCAGTGGCCCGTTTCTCCTCACTTAGTTTTTAATCTGTCTTTACATGAACTGTCCTGGAGATGTTATGGTGATTTTATAGGGGCGTGCACGTGTGTACCTGTGTGTTAAGGAGTCAGAGCTGTGGACATGTGCCTTGTTGGCAGGACAAAGACTTGGAGGTACAGCGCAACACTATTGTCTGCTCATTTACTCGTTATCTCTCTCCCTTCCCTCTCTCTTACGCTCCTCTCATCTCCCGTCCTCACCTCCTCTCTTCTCCTTTCACCTTTCTCTCTGTCTCTCTCTTTGATCTCTTAGGTATGCATTCAAAACAGATCTTTATTGATAGCACGAGGACAGAAGACTGAAACAGCAGGTCAATGTGTTTAGCCTGAGGGCAGATTGGTCCATTCACTGATCTGTCTGTTAGTAGGAAACTGAGAGAGAAGCCAGCTAATCTCCCCCTGTTCTCTATTGATCACACACTTAGAGACTACATACCCTGTCTAAACACTATTGATCTCTCTCTTCCACTCTCTCTCCCCCGCATCCTTTCAGTATAGTATGAGGATCAAGAGAATAAATGAAGGTTATGAAAGTTGGTGGGAGAGGTTGTAGGATGGCTAGACTGGACGATGATGATAATTATGATGATTTGATTTATCTTTAGTGTGAAGGGAGCTGAGGGGTGCTCCGGAGCACCATGAGCGTAGAAAATGACTCATGGCTGTCATATTTTAGACTTGTGTGCTCTCTACTGGTCAAAATGTTGCATTGCATCACATCAGATTACAAAATAGTGTTGGACTGTGTTTGTTTACCCTCCTGTTGTGTTCATTTCATGTTAATTAATTCTGTGTTCCCGGTTCAAAATGACCAACCCCATTATAGCTGATTAAAAATCCACAATAATACATGTATTATCACCTAATGTTGTGTTCGATTTACATATAAACTTAAGTTTTTGTGAACATTACACGTTTTGAACTTCTATTTGCTATTTATGGCCTGCAGGCCTCATTGACCTGAGCTCATACAACTAGTTTTTGAGTAAAACAAGCATAATGTATGTATTATTTTGACTATAACAAATATTCAGAGGAAACATATTGTGCTATTTATCACAGACTACGTTTTGTCAAAGTTTCACAAGGACTCTCTCCTCCTCACCAGTGTCATGATCAAAGATATGATCAAGAGCCTCACATACAGTATACCATTTGGTCATTGTGCTGCCACAGAATGAATTGTGAGCAAGGCCTCAAAAAAGCTTTATATCCCAGAGCTGAGAGAAAAGTTTTATATATTAGTTGAAACAATGTTGCGATTGTTTGTGAGAATGCCAACAGGTGTGGTTCCCGTGGGGGAAAGATTCTATTGGGGAAAGTTTCCCATGGGGGTTGCGATGGAAACCAAGAAGGGGAATGAGGTGTGTGTGTGTGTGTGTGTGCTCAAACACACATTTATACACTAATTGTAGTCTCACTCATTCATTTCTAATAACCAAAAGTTAAATAAAGCAACCTACATTTTATGAAAATCATCCAAATGTATTTTGTGTGTTCAGATGCCCTGTGTGGACAAAGTCATGGAACCTTATGACAATCAGATGAAATAAACTTTTAAAAAATTCAGAGAGAAAACTTGTAAATCTATATCATAAAAATTAATTAAAACAAAAATAGCTTTTATATCATAATTTAAGGCTGGACATAAGGTTAGTAGTGTGGTTAAGTTTATGTTTAAAATCAAATTTTAAGAAAATAAATGCAGAAATAGGCGGGGTTTATGTCTTTGTGGTTGTGGTAACTAGGGGTGACCCAGCCTACTCGCTTCTCTCCTACTGGAGTTGTGAGCAGGATCATCTGAAGGCACGGCAGAGAGGCAGGACAGGTTGGGGTGGGCAACTCCAGTCCTCGTGGGCCTGATTGGTCACACTTTTTCTGCATCCCTAGCAAACACAGCTGATTAATCAAATTGCACTCTAAACTGAAGCTCATGATTAGGTGATTATTGGAGTCAGGCGTGTTATTTGGGGCTGGGGAAAAACTGTGACACCAATCAGGCCCTTGATGACTGGAACTGCCCACCTCTGCGTATAGTAGACAGCTGTGGCTGACTGAATGTATGAACAACTATGTGAGATGATGAACAACTATCTTTCCTCAATCTACCATGGCAGGAGGGATACTGCTGGTTCCAGGTGAACACACACACACCAGAATATAGAGCTGTAGAGCTTTGTCCGTTTAATTCACATTTTACTGTGTGTGTAGGACACCCTGGTAGATGCTGACATGGCCAAAAATGCCGTGATGTGGCAGAATGGAGGCATGTGTGGTCTGGACCACTGGAACTTTGTCATGCATCCTGTTGACGCGGCCATGACCTGTGACCCTAACGGAAGTTACGCCAGGACGTGGTGCCCTGAGCTGGCTGCTGTGCCTGACGACTTCATACACAAACCCTGTAAGTGTCCAGCCTCCATGCTGCGCCGCACCGGTAAGACAAGAGCAACAGCCTTATCCTAACCTATACCCTTACCATAGTTACCCTTATCTTACCAGATTTATCCTAACCTCATTGTAATAACCTGAACCTAACCTTACTGTAGTTACCATAACTTAGGAGCAAGGCTTTGGTAGGGTTAACTCAACTCTCATGTGTTTCTCTGTATAGAATTGTGAGTGTTACACTTCCCTTATTGCTCTACACTGACAGATCTGGAGGAAAGGAGCTTCTCTCTGCAGGACGTGAAGTTGGTGAGGAGGCATTTTGGGGAGTACGTGGACCTGGTGTCCCCCCCGGTCTCAGAGGCCCTGGGTGTGCATCAACTCACTGCTTCTATTGTATTGACTCATGAGTGGTGCTCAGTACTATTTTTCCTGTATGATTTCTTTCCTTGCCAAAATGTTTTTTTAATGCCTTTAGCCATTTTATAATGGTGTATTTTATGTACAAATGTCACACTGGGAATTTTGCTAAATTGAGTGAGTAACAACTTCTCTCTCAGGGATTCGTGGTCAACACAGGCAGTTCCTCCTGCCTGTCATCACCCGCATGGAGTTCAAACACCAATCAGATCCAGACCCGGACGCTGCCTCTAACCCCCATGTGGGTCGCAGGCGGGATGAGACCATCGCCTTCCTGAACCAGACAGACTTCATGACCAGCGTGATGAGAGGGGAGGGAGAGACAGACCAGAGAAAGATAGAGGGACTGGCACACTCCCATATGGCCCGGAGAAGGGTTGAGGACCCCTGCTGCTAAGGCCAGGTTATCCTCTGTGCCTGGGGGAGTGGCTACGTTTCACAGATGACCAAGAGGGCAGGGGTTAAAGATCAGCCTACACTGATAGAACTTTTGCAAAACTAGGTACCACAACATGGGTTAGAGTTTAAGGGTACACCTAGCCAGTTGTACAACTGAATGCATTCAACTGCAATGTAAAACAAACTCCTCTGAATCAGAGGTGTGGGGGGGCTGCCTTAATCGACATCCATGTCATCGGTGCGGGAACAGTGTGGTTAGTCTGTGTAACAAGGACAAACTGCTGTTTAATTGAATTGGTTTACATTTGTCCTTTACCAGTCATAATTTAGTAATGCAGGCTGAATCAACTGCAAGTGCTGCTACTAGGTGTCATTTTGTTAATATGCAATATTTGTACTAAGGAATTCAAGCAAATATAAACATTAATGAAAAAATAATCTTTAAGTGCCGTCTTTCCAAACTAGTATCAGAGGCTACACAGACATCTCAGTAAAAGTACTCAGGGGGGATGAAGTGGACAGGACTTGCACTAAGTAAACACAAGGAAGTGCAAGTCAAGAGTTTTATTTTTATGTAATCTTCAGTGCCTGTGCATAGACGCACAACAACATACAGTAGAAACCAGCCTGCTCCAGATCCAAAGTGCTTTATTATTAGCCCTTCCCCCTCCCCTACCAGATGGACTGATCCAGACAGCTGTATTTGATAGTCCTCAGAATTGCACTATTTTTCCCAGTAGTGTTCAGTCTTGATGCTGCATTCATAACCAAGTGGGAAGGTGGTATTTACCACACACACAACTGGGAAAAATCTACTTCAACCCCACTACAACTCATAATTACTAGTGGGAAACTCATCATCCAATTTCTCAATTAGTTAAAAGCATGTGAATACATCCAACTGGTATAATTAACTTCTCAATTATAAATGCAGCAAAAGTTCCTCATCCCCTGTGCTTGGGGAAGGCTTTGAGTGGAAGACTGAGGATTAATTTTAAAGCATTTTCCTCAATTCTTTTGTGTCCTTAACTCCTCAAAACATAATGAAACCCTCTGTTTTAAGGAAGTGGAGAAAGGACACAAGGAATCAAGGATAAGACTTGAGATTCAGCCAGAGAATGCATCAGGACTCGTACAGTATCACTCTACATCAGCCTTGTACAGTACGTCATGCCACATGTGTAAGACATTTGCTCCCAACATCCCCATTAGGTCATAGTCATTACCAGTACACTAAAGACTTAACATTCAGACCACAATAACACTGGCAAGTCAATATGGATGAGCTCTGCTACTTCTCTGGCGTTTCTGGTGGTTTCCCGGTGTAGTGTCACATCTGACTCCCGGCACAACTGGTGCACTTCCTCTCTAGTAGGGATTGCTAGGCAGGTGAGGGGGTGATGAGGGTTGCGTCTAGGCGATGCTAGTCTTCTATGGATCTGATGTATCTCTCATAAGCCTTCTCATCCATCAGAGCATCCAGCTCCTTAGGGTTAGCAATGGTCATCTTCATCAGCCATCCTGTCCCAGCAAGGATTAGAAGTCAGGTGAGCCTAGTCACAGGCCTTGTTTGAATATTATTTCTAAAATAATCAATGATATGTGTGTTTGTGCGTGTCAAGAATGCGTTTAGACTAGTGTATGCATATACAGTGAGCTCAAAGTATTGGGACGGTGACAATTTTGTTTTGGCTCTGTACTCCAGCAATTTGGATTTGAAATGATACAACTACTATGAGGTTAAACTACAGACTTGTCAGCTTTAATTTGAAGGTATTTTCATCCATATTGATAGATCGTTTGGAAATTACTTAACCTTTTGTACAGTCCCCCCCCACCCCCATTTTAAGGGGAACTAAAGTATTGGGACTAATTCACCTATGTGTATTAAAGTAGTCCAAAGTTAAGTATTTGGTCCCATATTCACAACAAGCAATGATTACATCAAGCTTGTGACTCTACACATTTGTTGGATGCATTTGTTGTTTGTTTTGGTTGCGTTTCAGATTATTTTGCGCCCAATAGAAATTAATGGTAAATAAGTCATTTTGGAGTGACTTTTATTGTAAATAAGAATATATGTTTCTAAACACTTCTACATTAATGTGGATGCTACCATTATTACTGATAATTCTGAATGAATTGTGAAAAATAAGTGAGAAAGCTAGAGAAGCACACATTTCTTGTATATTTGTGCGTTTAACAAATGCTGTCATTTCTAAATGGTTTACCCGATATGGATGAAAATACCCTCAAATTAAAACGGACAGTCTGCACTCTAACCTCAGTCATTGTATCACTTCAAATCCAAAGTTATGGAGTACAGAGCCAAAACAGCAACAAAATGTGTCACTGTCCGGATACTTTTGGGGCTCACTGTATGTCTGCGGGCGGGTGTGTGTGCTCACCGTCTTTGTAGCAGGACTTGTTGACGAGGCCGGGGTTGTCTGCCAGGAGTGTGTTGACCTCTGTTACTTCCCCGGTTAGAGGAGAGTACAGTTCACTGGCTGCCTTCACACTCTCCAATGCTCCAAATTCATCTAAAAAGAGGACAGCGATAGGCCAGGTCATGAGCTCCCGCTCTCTGGTCTGTTCAACGCTGGTCCGACCAAGCTGATTCCACGCTTCAAGATTGCCTCGATCACGTGGACTGGGATATGTTCCGCATTGCGTCAAACAACACTGACGAATACGCTGATTCGGTGAGCAAGTTCATTAGCAAGTGCATTGGCGCTGTCGTACCCACAGCAACTTAAAACATTCCCACACCAGAAACTGTGGATTGATGGCATGATTCGGGCAAAACTGAAAGCGCGAACCACCGCTTTTAACCAGGGCAAGGTAACCGGAAACATGACCGAATACAAACAGTGTAGCTATTCCCTCCGCAAGGTAATCAAACAAGCTAAGCGTCAGTATAAAGACAAAGTAGAGTCGCAATTCAACGGCTCAGACACAAGAGGTATGTGGCAGGGTCTACAGTCAATCACGGATTACAAAAAGAAAACCAGTCCCGTTGCAGACCAGGATGTCTTGCTCCCAGACAGACTAAACAACTTCTTTGCTCGCTTTGAGGACCACTGACACGGCCCGCTACCAAAACCTGCGGACTCTCCTTCACTGCGGCCGACGTGAGTAAAACATTTTAACGTGTTAACCCTCGCAGGGCTGCAGGCCCAGACGGCATCCCCAGCCTCAGGGCATGCGCAGAACAGCTGGCTGGTGTGTTTACAGGCATATTCAATCAATCCTTATCCCAGTCTGCTGTTCCCACATGCTTCAAGAGGGCCACCATTGTTCCGGTTCCCAAGAAAGCTAAGGTAACTGAGCTAAACGACTAGCGCCCCGCCCCGTAGCACTCACTTCTGTCATCATGAAGTGCTTTGAGAGACTAGTCAAGGACCATATCACCTCCACCCTACCTGACACCCTAGACCCACTCCAATATGCTCATCGCCCCAATAGGTCCACAGACGACGCAATCGCAACCACACTGCACATGGCCCTAACCCATCTGGACAAGAGGAATACCTATGTGAGAATGCTACAGCTCAGCATTTAACACCATAGTACCCTCCAAACTCGTCATCAAGCTCGAGACCCTGGGACTCGACCCCGCCCTGTGCAACTGAATACTGAACTTCCTGACGGGCCGCCCCCAGGTGGTGAGGGTAGGTAACAACACATCCACCCCACTGATCCTCAACACTGGGGCCCCACAAGGGTGCGTTCTGAGCCCTCTCCTGTACTCCCTGTTCACCCACGACTGCGTGGCCATGCATGCCTCCAACCCAATCATCAAGTTTGCAGACGACACTACAGTGGTAGGCTTGATTACCAACAACGACGAGACGGCCTACAGGGAGAAGGTGAGGGCCCTCGGAGTGTGGAGTCAAGAAAATAACCTCACACTCAACAAAACAAAGGAGATGATTGTGGACTTCAGGAAACAGCAGAGGGAGCACCCCCCTATCCACATCGACGGGACAGTAGTGGAGAGGGTAGAAAGTTAAGTTCCTCGGCGTACACATCACGGACTAACTGAATTGGTCCACCCACACACAGCGTGGTGAAGAAGGTGCAGCAGCGCCTCTTCAACCTCAGGAGGCTGAAGAAATTTGGCTTGTCATCAAAAGCACTTAAACTTTTACAGATGCACAATCGAGAGCATCCTGTTGGGCTGTATCACCGCCTGGTATGGCAACTGCTCCGCCCACAATCGTAAGGCTCTCCAGAGGGTAGTGAGGTCTGCACAACGCATCACCGGGGGCAAACTACCTGCCCTCCAGGACATACACCAGCCGATGTCACAGGAAGGCCATAAAGATCATGAAGGACAACAACCACCCGAGCAATTGCCTGGTCACCCCGCTATCATCCAGAAGGTGAGGTCAGTACAAGTGCATCAAAGCAGGGACAGAGAGACTGAAAAACAGTTTCTATCTCAAGGCCATCAGACTGTTAAACAGCCACCACTAACATTGAGTGGCTGCTGCCAAACATGTAAAAAATGTATCACTAGCCACTTTAAACAATGCCACTTAATATAATGTTTACATAACCTACATTACTCATCTCATATGTATATATTGTACTCTATACCACCAACTGCATCTTGCCTATGCCGTTCTGTACCATCACTCATTCATATATCTTTATGTACATATTCTTCACCCCTTTACACTTGTGTGTATAAGGTAGCTGTTGTGAAATTGTTAGGTTATTACTTGTTGGTTATTACTGTATTGTCGGAACTAGAAGCACAAGCATTTCGCTACACTCGCATTAACATCTGCTAATTTGATTTGCTGCTTACCAGTCTGTGCCAGCTGTGTGCCAACCTCTGGTAGTCCACAGTACACCACATCTCCTAGAGCCTCCTGCAGGGCACAAATTTAGATTTTACCAATTAAATGAGACTTGTCAGTCCCAACAACACTGATGATTCATGATGTGTTGGAAGCACCAACATGTACTAACAGTGGGTTGGTAAGAAGACCACAGGTCCCAATGGGGCTCTTAAAGAGATTGTCCGGTACTTGTGTATACTTTTTAGCCAGTAGTTCTGAAATTAGCACTCACAAGCCAAAAGAGGTCCACGAAATTTGCATACTAGGTCACGTATGTGCAACACATCATTGCTCCCCCTCTCTGCTGTGTCCACCCTGCAAACTCCTTGGATATCGCTGAGAAGGCCTTTTGTTAGTTGTCACTCAAATGCGAGGGGCTGAAGAAGCTCATTGGCTACAACTCTAATTGCTAGGGTATGTAGTGAAAATGGCATGGCACAGATTCAAGAAAAAAGTCACTTTCATGGCTAATTGAGGTAAGACTAATTTTGCATGTATGAACTACACATTGACACATCCAGCCCAAAGCAGGTTTAAATAATTTGTCACTCAGGTACCGAAACATGTCTTTAAGAACTAGTGATAGCATGCCTCGAGAACAACCCACCTGAGCAAATTTGCTGATGCCAACCGTCCCTACCTCCCCCTCTACTCGTATCCATTCGTGTTTGTCTGTGAATTTAAGAGCTGTGGAATTCAGGCGAAAATTGCAATTAGTTCGAGTAGCTACACATAAGTCGACACACCTAAAAACAGTTATTCGTCTACTTCTAATCTACACGCTTAGCTAACTAGCTACGTTATGGAAAAAAAGAACTAGCTACGTTATGTCCGTGCTATGCAAAACAAGAACGTCCTTGTTATGAACTAGCTAACGTTAGCGTGTTAGCTAGCCACCTGTGTTGCAAGGTCCACAACCAAGTACCTGATGAGAGTCGGGTGGTAGTGAACAGAGTCCGTTGTACATATGCCCTGGATACCAGCCGAGAGGGAGTTAGCTGTGCCGAGCTGTAGAGAAAGGGCATGGCAGAGGTAAAGTTGGAAGACAAGCAACGTAGCATTACACACGTAGCCATTTTCGTCGCGTCTTTACAACTGCAGTGGCTGTCACGTTTATTAGACGTCATCATCACGGATGCCACTTGGGGCGAGTTCAGCGGGGCACATTAATAATATTAATTTAAAAAAAGAGTTCAGCGGGGCACAAAGTGGTGGAAGTTCGGAAACAAATGTACTTGTGGCGTTCCATTGTGTTATGTAAGAAAATGCATGTTTGTATTACATGTGGAATACAGATCGGGCTACATCCACAGAGTAAAATACGAATACTTTTTTTTCAATATGGTCAATGGGATTAGAGGGGAGAGGCTACTGGAGAAAGAAAGAGAAAGAGAATGGGAGAGAAAGAGACTGTAAGTGAGTATTAAATAGGCTTTGCTGGTCCAATCCCTCAGCAACTGTCACAAGCACTAATCATCTGCAGATGATGTTCCTGAAAATGCCCCTAGAAACCCAGTCACTCTCCCCTCAGTCAATGGTTTCAGCAGAGCACAGAGTTACATTTAGGTAACCTGCCTACAAAATACAGTCTGAGACTAGTAACACACACCCCTCACCATGGAGATACTGGGAAAGTGTGTTTTACAGCTCTCCACCCCCAACCCTTCCCTCCACCCCTTCTCTATCACTGAACTCTCACTCCCTCTCTCATCTCTCCCTCCAGCCAGTTGCCCCTCCTGCTTTAATTCCTCCAATCCTCTTTGTAGGACTGACGTCTACAACTGTCACAAACAGAGCTAAGCCAGGAGAGGAGGAAAAATAGGCTGGTAGTCTCAGGAACAAACTGCTCTCACATTTCCACTAGCTCAGCTTCCAAAGCTCTCCAGGCCTTAGGGGGGCTGATCTACCCTCCCAGCTCCCTCTCCCCTTTGGGACTCACCACCCTGCCTGACCGGAGGACATCCAGGGGACACTCACTCAGCCTCACCCAGGACCTAGGATTTCAGCTCACTGCAACTGTTTCCTCCTCAGAGAACTCCTGAGCCTGCAGCGTGACCCACCCTCCCTACTTCTGTCTAACGAAGAGAGAGGTAGTTCTCCATCTTTCTGTACATCAGTCTCAGGACCACCAGAGCTCCCACTTGTAGGCCTTATCTCCCATAGACTGTATCTGCAGAGAGACAGGAGAACACCCCAAAGACAGAGACAGGAGGATTTAGAGGAGGGCTATTTAATTGACACAGTTGTGAGACAGTGTGTCTGTGTATTTCTGATAACGACTGTGGCAGTGAATGGACACAGACCACTCATGTAAGCAGTGTGTTAGAGAAAGAACACACTCTGGGGAAGTCTGTTCTAGTGGCGTTGGGTGTGCAGGTGTCCGTGATATGCCAGGTGTGTGTGAATGAGGCATTGTACATTTACATTTACATTTAAGTCATTTGGCAGACGCTCTTATCCAGAGCGACTTACAAATTGTAATTGTAAGGCATTGAATGTGCATGTGAGACTTGATAGAGGCCTCAAGTGTGTCAGAGGCATTGGTTGTGTATGTGTGTGAGAGGTAAGTCAGGTTGTGTGTATGAGTGTGTGTGTGTGAAAGGGATCGGTCAGGTCTGTGTGTGTGTGTGAAAGGGGTCAGTCAGGTCTGTGTGTGAGAGACGACGACCGTGGAGGCCTTAGCCCTGGATTTCTCAGAGATGGAGGGTCAAGGCTATGACCGGTTTGGTGAGCTTGAGCAAGACACCTACCAGATCGACTACCGCCGTATAGTTGGTGACACTGAGCCTGCCAGGCCGCTCCTCCCGCCACGTGAAGGGGAACACACACACCCCAACTCCAACCCTCGTGGAGCCTACACGCACACCAACCCTCACGGCCACGGGCACGAGACGGCCGCACAGAGATACAATGCCACACGCATCCAAGCCGGATACGAACCTGAAAGGTGAGCCAGACACACACGCGCACACACACAGGTAACAATCAAAACTAGTCCGCCTATACCATTCGTCATCATCTAAACTCCAATTGCTCTAACCATCAGTCAACAACTAGGCCCTAGCTCGGTCCCAGGTGCCAGACCCCACTGGCCTAGTGAATTACTGGCTTTCATCTACATTAATGAACTACCAAACATCCATCTGCCAGTCAAGGTGTTGTCATTGACGTTGTCAGTGAGCTTTATAAATCCCAGTTATCTGCTATCAGGAGACAGTGACGTAACTAAAGCCTCTTACCTGCTACTTGACCGTCACACAGAGTGAAAGACTTTCCATTAACAGGGTTATAGAGTCTGTAGGTTCATCAACATTTCCAGATTACAGAGCCAAGCTATTTATCTAATTGAAAGGTAAACAACCACACTGAAGGTAAATTAGTGTTGTTTTGATGTCATCCCCTATCCATTCAGAGGCAGGGTAGCCTAGTGGTTAGAGCGTTGGACTAGTAACTGAAAGGTTGCAAGTTTGAATCCTGGAGCTGACAAGGTACAAATCTGTCGTTCTGCCCCTGAACAGGCAGTTAACCCACTGTTCCTAGGCCTTCATTGAAAATAAGAATTTGTTCTTAACTGACTTGCCTAGTAAAATGAAGGTAAAAAAAAAAATTAGGGGCTGTAGAAAGACAACTACGTACAGTCGTGGCCAAAAGGTTTGAGAATGACACAAATATAAATTTTCACAAAGTCTGCTGCCTCAGTTTGTGTGATGGCAATTTGCATATACTCCAGAATGAAGAGTGATCAGATGAATTGCAATTAATTGCAAAGTCCCTCTTTGCCATGCAAATGAACTGAATCCCCCCAAAACATTTCCACTGCATTTCAGCCCTGCCACAAAAGGACCAGCTGACATCATGTCAGTGATTCTCTCATTAACACAAGAGTGAGTGTTGACGAGGACAAGGCTGGAGATCACTCTGTCATGCTGATTGAGTTTGAATAACAGACTGGAAGCTTCAAAAGGAGGGTGGTGCTTGGAATCATTGTTCTTCCTCTGTCAACCATGGTTACCTGCAAGGAAACACATGCCGTCGTTATTACTTTACACAAAAGGGGCTTCACAGGCAAGGATATTGCTGCCAGGACCGTCTATTAAAGTTGATTCCGCTGCGGGATCGGGGCACCACCAGTAGAGAGCTTGCTCAGGAATGGCAGCAGGTAGGTGTGAGTGCATCTGCACGCACAGTGAGGTGAAGACTTTTGGAGGATGGCCTGGTGTCAAGAAGGGCAGCAAAGAAGCCACTTCTCTCCAGGAAAAACATCAGGGACAGACTGATATTATGCAAAAGGTACAGGGATTGGACTGCTGAGGACTGGGGTAAAGTAATTTTCTCTGATGAATCCCCTTTCTGATTGTTTGGGGAGGAGTACCAAAAAAATTATGGTCCCCAAGAACACAGTGACCTCCATCATTCTTAAATGGAAGAAGTTTGGAACCACCAAGACTCTTTATATAGCTGGTCGCCCAGCAAAACTGAGCAATCGGGAAGAGAGGGGCCTTAGTCAGGGAGGTGACCAAGGACCTGATGGTCACTCTGACAGGGCTCCAGAAGTCCTCTGTGGAGATGGGAGAACCTTCCAGAAGCTCAACCCTCTCTGCAGCACTCAACCAATCAGGACTTTATAGTAGAGTGGCCAGACGGAAGCCACTCCTCAGTAAAAGGCACATGACAGTCCGCTTGGAGTTTGCCAAAAGGCACCTAAAGGACTCTCAGACCATGGGAAACAAGGTTCTCTGGTCTGATGAAACCAAGATTGAATTATTTGGTCTGAATGCCAAGCGTCACCTCTGAAGGAAGCCTGGCACCATCCCTACAGTGAAGCATGGTGGTGGTGATGTTTTTCAAATCAAAGTTTATTTGTCACTTGCGCCGAATATAATAGGTGTAGACCTTACAGTGAAATTCTTACTTACAGGCTCTAACCAATAGTGCGAAAAAAGGTGTGTGTGTGTAGGTAAGTGAAGAAAAAGAACAACAGTACAAAGACATTTGAAAATAACAGTAGCAAGGCTATATACAGACACCGGTTAGTCAGGCTTATTGAGGTAGTATGTACATGTGGGTATGGTTAAAGTGACTAGGCATATAGGATGAACAGAGAGTAGCAGTAGCGTCAAAGGAGGCGTTGACGGGTGGTGGGACACAATGCAGATAGCCCGGTTAGCCAATGTGCGGGAGCACTGGTTGTTCGGGCCAATTGAGGTAGTATGTACATGAATGTATAGTTAAAGTGACTATGCATATATGATAAACAGAGAGTAGCAGCAGTGTAAAATAGGGTTTGGGGGGCGGGGCCCACAATGCAAATAGTCCGGGTAACCATTTGGTTACCTGTTCAGGAGTCTTATGGCTTGTGGGTAAAAACTGTTGTGAAGCCTTTTCTGTTGCGTCGTCAGCAAACTTAATGAAGGTGTTGGAGTCGTGCCTGGCCATGCAGTCGTGGGTGAACAGGGAGTACATGAGGGGACTGAGCATGCACCCATGGGGAGCTCCAGTGTTGAGGATCAGCATGGCAGATGTGTTGCTACCTACCCTCACCACCTGGGGGCGGCCCGTCAGGAAGTTCAGGATCCAGTTGCAGATGGAGGTGTCAGTTGCAGACTGGCAGACTAGTCAGTATCGAGGGAAAGATGAAAGGAGCAAAGTGGTGAAAAACCTGCGCAGGACCTCTGACTGGGACGAAGGTTTACCTTCCAACAGGTCAACGACCCAAAGCACACAGCTAAGACAACACAGGAGTGGCTTCGGGACAAGTCTCTGAATGTCCTTGAGTAGCCCAGCCAGAGCCCGGACTTGAACCCGATCAAACATCTGGAGAGACCTGAAAATAACTGTGCAGCGGCAATCCTCATCCAAATTTACAGAGCTTGAGTGGATCTGCAGAGAAGAATAGGAGAAACTCCCCAAATACAGGTGTGCCAAACTTGCAACGTCATACCCAAGAAGACTCGAGGCTGTAATTGCTGCCAAAGGTGCTTCAACAAAGTACTGAGTAAATACTTATGTAAATGTGATTTTATATATAAAATAAAAAAATGGGCAATCATTTCTAAAAATGTTTTTGCTTTGTCATTATGGGGTATTGTGTGTAGATTGAGGTGAAAAAAAACTATTTAATCAATTTTAGGTAACAAAATACGGAAAAAGTCAAGGTGTCTGAATACTTCCCGAATTCACTGTGTGTGATATATAAACTCAGCAAAAAAAGAAACGTCCCTTTTTCAGGACCCTGTCTTTCAAAGATAATTCGTAAAAATGCAAATAACTTCACAGATCTTCATTGTAAAGGGTTTAAACACTGTTTCTCATGCTTGTTCAATGAACCATAAATAATGAATGAACATGCACCTGTGGAACGATTGTTAAGACACTAACAGCTTACAGACGGTAGGCAATTAAGGTCACAGTTATGAAAACTTAGGACACTAAAGAGGCCTTTCTACTGACTCTACTGAAAAACACCAAAAGAAAGATGCCCAGGGTCCCTGCTCATCTGCGTGAATGTGCCTTAGGCATGCTGCAAGGAGGCATGAGGACTGCAGATGTGACCAGGGCAATAAATGGCAATGTCCGTACTGCGAGACGCAAAAGACAGCGCTACAGGGAGACATGATGGACAGCTGATCGTCCTCGCAGTGGCAGACCATGTGCAACAACACCTGCACAGCTTCGGTACATCTGAATATCACACCTGCGGGACAGGTACAGGATGGCAACAACAACTGCCCGAGTTACACCAGGAACGCACAATCCCTGCATCAGTGCTCAGACTGTCCGCAATAGGCTGAGAGAGGCTGAATTGAGGGCTTGTAGGCCTGTTGTAAGGCAGACATCACCGGCAACAACGTCGCCTGTGGGCACAAACCCACCGTCGCTGGACCAGACAGGACTGGCAAAAAGTGCTCTTCACTGACGAGTCACGCTTTTGTCTCATCAGGGGCGATGGTCAGATCATTTATCGTCGAAGGAATGAGCGTTACACCGAGGCCTGTACTCTGGAGAAAAATCGATTTGGAGGTGGAGGGTCCGTCATGGTCTGGGGCGGTGTGTCACAGCATCCTCGGTCTGAGCTTGTTGTCATTGCTGGCAATCTCAACGCTGTGCGTTACAGGCAAGACATCCTCCCTCATGTGGTACCCTTCCTGCAGGCTCATCCTGACATGACCCTCCAGCATGACAATGCCACCAGCCATACTGCTCGTTCTGTGCGTGATTTCCTGCAAGACAGGAATGTCAGTGTTCTGCCATGGCAAGCGAAGAGCCCGGATCTCAATCCCATTGAGCATGTCTGGGACCTGTTGGATCAGAGGGTGAGGGCTAGGGCCATTACCCCCAGAAATGTCTGCAAACTTGCAGGTTCCTTGGTGGAAGAGTGGGGTAACATCTCACAGCAAGAACTGGCAAATCTGGTGCAGTCCATGAGGAGGAGATGCACTGCAGTACTTAATGCAGCTGGTGGCCACACCAGATACTGACTATTAATTTTGACCCCCCTCCTTTGTTCAGGGACACATTATTCCATTTCTGTTTGTCACATGTCTGTGGAACTTGTTCAATTTATGTGTCAGTTGTTGAATCTTATGTTCATACAAAGATTTCTACATGTTAAGTTTGCTGAAAATAAACGCAGTTGACAGTGAGAGGACGTTTCTTTTTTTGCTGAGTTTATATATACACACATGTACTGTATATATACTGCGTGTGTGTGTGTTCCAGCATGGCCGACTACCTGATCAGTGGAGGGACAGGGTACGTGCCTGAAGATGGACTGACGGCTCAGCAGCTCTTCTCTATCGGGGATGGACTCACATACAAGTACAATTTTTTTTATACATTCTACCAGACTTAGAGAGGAGCATTTCCAATGATTTTGATTGAAATTCTTGAAATGTTTCCAATTGAAAGTGTATGACAGAGAGTGACTCAGCCTGGTCTCATAGATCAGCATAGTAAACATACAGTACATCCGGGACACTCAAATTAGTATGATATGTAGTAGGCCTAGTTCTGATACTAGTAGACATGTGCTCCTCCACCTAAATGTTAAACATTTCATAGATGTCTGAATATGTACAGATATGGCTTGTGTATGATCTTAATGACCACACTAATGTATCATAGACATAACAAATCCTCTCTCAGCAGAGACCCACTTAGACTTTTGTTCAGTAAGACCTTATAAGTGTTAGTGTGATACTGACAGAGTAAAAACATTCATTGACTGCTATGTTGATATGGTGAGACCAGACCAGTAGAATAATCATCATTATGCAGCCTTACATAAGAGAAATATTTTATTTTCAAATTAGAATGAGTATATTAGGCTTGTGTTATCAGTCCTAATGGAGATTTACACAGAGAGAACATCATATCCTCACATAGTACAGTGGGAGGATTAGAAAAAGGCTCTATTTCCACTCTGTGTGAGAGTGTGTGATATGCAAAGTGGTTGAGGGTTTAGGGATGTGACTGTGCTGGGCAGGGGTCAAGGGACTGGTGCTGGGACGCAAGGCGTGGGAAGTGTTCACACAACAGTTCCCTCACTGTTTGGCAGAATGATGTGTATCCACCTTTCAGGACAACATGATATGTCAGTATTCGTAGACCACACAATATTCTCTCTGTTAATTTGTTTTTTGTCCCTCTCCCCCCTCTACAGTGATTTCCTGATTCTGCCTGGTTTCATAGACTTTATTTCTGATGAAGTGGTGAGTATCCAGTGTGTTTGCTTAACCTTTTATTTGCTAATTAACAACAGAAGCTACAGTATCATAGCCATGCTACTGCTTTAGTCAACTCCATTGCTGTTTTCTGGCATATGATGTCGTACCCATACATACACAGCCCAGTATAGCCCTGTGTGTATGTGCAGCCACTCCTCTCATGTGGTCCTCTCTGCCTCCCTGAGGAGAACAGGAAGCTGCTTTATGTTCCTCTCTGTTGAATAACGTGTGTACACACACACACACACACACGCACTCTCGGCTGATAACATAGCCAGCCAGACCACTTCACTCCACAACAACACTGAGAATAGCAACACCAGTCCCTCATGGCTGAGAGTCAGAGTCATGCCCGGGGTAATTGCTTTAGTAGGCTACAGGTGCTGGTGTTTTTAGCTCGTTTGTTCTCTACTGGCAGAAGGGTATGTCTCCTGTTGTACATGACTGTACATACAGGACTGAGCAGGGACAGCTGATGTCCATGCTGCCATCTAATGGCAATGAGGAGGTATTGCATGTTCAGATTGGTCTTGCCTTCCAGTCACTGGTATTTGGTGACAGGGTGTCATTATTTACATGGTTAAGTTTTTCTTCTCAGATCACTGTAATGTGATAATTATCTATTTCCTCCTCTACTTCCTGTTTCTAGGACCTGACCTCAGCTCTGACCAGGAAGATCACCCTGAAGACTCCTATCATCTCATCTCCCATGGATACAGTCACTGAGTCCTCCATGGCCATTGCTATGGCTGTGAGTATAGAGCCACTCCTCATCTCCTCAGCCAGCCAACAGCAATAAGACAAGACCACAAATCTGTTATAAAACTTAATTTACTAGTGGTATTTTTGATTGTGGTAATGAGTTTTTATCTATTTCCATACATAAACATAAAATATGTCTTGTAATACATGGACTCTGGTTGACACATATTGAAGTCTGATTGGATTGTTCGGCAAACCCTGATTGGTCAGTGCTCTGTTTGTTATAGCTCATGGGCGGGATCGGGATCATGCACCATAACTGTACTCCAGAGTTCCAGGCCAACGAGGTCCGCTTGGTTAAGGTAAGATGGTGGCTAGCGGTGGGACAACATGATGATATACAGTATATTGATAGATCGTTACATCAACAGTATTAAGTCTCATGTCACAATGTCATTTGACAATGTAACAGTACATGAATACACTTAAACTTGCTGGTTTAATAAATAAAAATGTACATTCGCTGAATGATGTTTATTTATTTGTGGTCAGAAATTTGAGCAGGGTTTCATCACAGACCCAGTGGTGATGAGTCCTCGCCACACAGTGGGAGACGTATTCGAAGCCAAGGTCCGCCACGGCTTCTCTGGCATCCCTGTCACCGAGACGGGCAAGATGGGCAGCAAGCTGGTGGGCATCGTCACCTCCCGAGACATTGACTTCCTCTCAGAGAAAGACCATGACAGACCCCTGGAAGAGGTGTGTGGGGATGACATGTTTGTTTGTACACGTCCAATATTGACAATATACTATCAAAACACATTGTAAACTGGATGAGTCTATTTCTTGTATAATTGAATACTATTCCTGTGAGGTTTACATGAATGGCTGATTCTTGCAGGCTATGACAAAGAGGGAAGATTTAGTGGTTGCACCAGCTGGCGTCACACTGAAAGAGGCCAACGACATCCTGCAGCGCAGCAAGAAAGGTACTGTATGGTAGTGACACAACATTTCCTGTAGTGACGCTTTAGAGAGGACATGGCGAAAGATCAATCTTTGTTTGGAACTTCTGTCTCTCTCAGGTAAACTGCCCATAGTGAATGACAGTGATGAGCTAGTTGCCATCATCGCCAGGACAGACCTGAAGAAGAACCGAGACTACCCACTTGCCTCTAAAGACTCCAGGAAACAGCTGCTGTGTGGAGCGGCCATCGGAACTAGAGAGGAGGACAAATGCAGACTGGACCTGCTGATGCAGGCTGGGGTTGACGTGGTAGTGCTGGTGGGTCCGGGGAAGAGGTTGAGTTGTTTATATTGTATTTTTGGTTACTTGTCTTATCTTTGGGTTCCGCTCCTCTCTAACCCCTGTCTGTTTACCATGTAGGACTCCTCCCAGGGGAATTCTGTCTATCAGATCAACATGATCAACTACATCAAACAGAAATACCCTGAACTACAGGTGGTGGGAGGAAACGGTGAGTCTCCTCTACCTTCTCTAGCAATGTCTCTTTCATTTTAATCTCACACATTTTCTTTCTTTCTTTCTTCCCCATTCCCAATTTACATTCTCTATGTGTATCTCTGTATCTCTGTCTCTTTCTGTGTGTGTGTGTGTGTGTAGTGGTGACTGCAGCCCAGGCTAAGAATCTGATCGATGCGGGTGTGGACGCTCTGAGGGTGGGGATGGGCTGCGGCTCCATCTGCATCACACAGGAAGGTAACGAGAGACTGGGGAGGAACAGCAAATGAGGAGGGAGGAGAGTGTACAGTTTGTACAAATGTTTAGTTAAAAAGACAAACTCTTTGTTGTCAAATTGCTGACATGTTGCTTTGTGTTATGTTTGTATTGTGTGCCAGTGATGGCGTGTGGGCGTCCCCAGGGCACATCAGTGTACAAGGTGGCAGAGTACGCCAGACGCTTCGGTGTGCCCGTCATTGCAGACGGAGGCATCCAGACCGTTGGACATGTGGTAAAAGCTCTCGCTCTTGGGGCATCCACAGGTGTGTATTTGTGTGTGTGTGTGTGTGTGTGTTGAACCCACCGAGCATTATAATTAGCCTTTTCCCACAAACAGGAAAATGTACACCATACTATCGATGGTCTGACTTTCACCTCCTTCCACCTCTGACCTCTGTGCCCTCAGTGATGATGGGGTCATTGCTCGCGGCAACCACAGAGGCCCCGGGGGAGTATTTCTTCTCAGATGGCGTGCGGCTGAAGAAGTACCGCGGGATGGGCTCCCTGGACGCAATGGAGAAGAACAGCAGCAGCCAGAAACGCTACTTCAGGTAGAGAGAGAGACACGGTGTGTCTTGTGCATTTCCAGTAATAGGGTAAAGGCCAGAGGTGTGAGGAGGAGAAGGTGTGTGTGTGTTGTCTATTTGCAGTGATAGGGATATTGTGATTGTGTGTTTATCTCGACAGTGAGGGGGACAAGGTGAAGGTGGCTCAGGGTGTGTCAGGGTCAGTTCAGGATAAAGGTTCTATCCATAAGTTTGCCCCCTACCTCATCGCTGGCATACAACATGGCTGCCAAGACATCGGAGCCAAGAGCCTCTGCATACTGCGGTAAGTCTGAACAGATGTTAGATAGTGTTATTGTATTCCACTTTGATATGATCTGTGTCTCTCTGTTCCATTGTTGTGATATAATTGTATTGTTGTATATTATTCCAGGTCCATGATGTACTCTGGGGAGCTGAAGTTTGAGAAGAGGACCATGTCAGCTCAGGTTGAGGGGGGAGTACACGGGCTCCACTCGTAAGTCTGCCCCTGTCTGGCTCTGGCATCGTTTACACATCCTGTCCTGTGGTATTCGTTGTAGATCCTGTGCTTACTCTCCTCTGTGATCGACTAACCTGTCCTGTTGTGTACCATGTTCTGTGTCCGATGTCCTTTATCTTTATCTCTGGCCTGGGTGGTAGTGTGTGAGTGGGTGTGTTTGTTCTCACCAGTGGCGTCCATATCTCCTTTGCTATATGTTGTTTAGGAGTTGCTACTTAAACCGGGGATTGGCAGTTATACCATACGAGGTCCATTGTGGGTGCAGGCTTTCGCTCCAGCCAAAGCAGTAACAGCAGATGCAAGTAATTCACTTTTAACTATGATTGGTTGATTTATTGTTTTGGATGTGCCACAGCTTTAGCTGGAGCAGAATCCTGCACCTACTCTGACCATTTGTGGATAGAATTGCCTGCCCCTGAGCTAAACAGTAGCACTGAAGCAAGCAAAACATCACAATGTCTGTCTTCTCTCTTTCTCTGACTCATGCTCTCATCATAGATATTCTTTTGTGCCATGTAAGTACATTCTCCCTGTGCTCACAACTCTAACTCTTTTCCTACTGCAATTTTCTCTGTTGGTCCCTTTTTGTTTTCAGGAAGACCCAAAAATCAAGGTCATTACTTTTTTTAAAGCCCTACCAATTTCTTAAAACCCTCAATGTAGTTTATGTTGTGTAATATGAGTTTCAATTAAGCTTGACTTTTATTCCTGACAGTTGTCTCTGTGTGTTGTCTTCCTGTAGTTATGAGAAGCGGCTATACTGAGGGAGGAGGGAGAGTGAGCTCACGAGCAGCACCCAGTGTACCCTCACCAGCAGCCACCAGGCACAATGGATACATGTGACCTACCTACAACCACTACTCAACCTCCACCCAAGTTACCACATCCGACCTACCTACAACCATTACTCAACCTCCACCCAAGTTATCACATCTGACCTACCTATAACCATTACTCAACCTCCACCCAAGTTACCACATCTGACCTACCTACAACCACTACTCGACCTCCACCCAAGTTATCACATCTGACCTAATTACAACCATTACTCAACCTCCACCCATGTTACCACATCTGACCTACCTACAACCATTACTCAACCTCCACCCAAGTTACCACATCTGACCTAACCATAGCTACTACTCAGTTCAACCATTATATAACATTTGGCTATACAAGGGAAGACCCCTGGACTCCTCTCCTCTTGTCTACCTCTACCTACTCTATCTCTGTGTTGTGTAAGATGCTTTTGAGAGACCAAAGAGTCACCTCTGACCTATGACTTAATTGATGTTATGACATAAACCACAGGGACTAGGGACCTAGCTTCAATGGTCAGATGTATTGGGTTATGGAACAGAGCCATCGGGCTGTATAAATCAAATCAAATTGTATGAGTCACATGCGCCAAATACAACAGGTGTAGACCTTACAGTGAAATGCTTACATACGAGCCCCTAACCAACAGTACAGTTTCAAAAAGTACGGATAAGAGATAAAAGTAACACGTAATTAAAGAGCAGCATTAAAAATAGCAATATATACAGGGGGGTGTCGGTATAGAGTCAATGTGCGGGAGCACCGGTTAGTTGAGGTAGTATGTACATGTAGGTAGAGTTAATTAAAGTGACTATGCATAGATGACAACAGAGTGGCAGTTGTGTGGAGGGGGGAATGCAAATAGTCTGGGTTGCCATTTGACTAGATGTTCAGGAGTCTTCTGGCTTGGGGGTAGAAGCTGTTTAGAAGCCTCTTGGACCTAGACTTGGCACTCCGGTACCGCTTGCCGTGTGGTAGCAGAGAGAACAGTCTATGACTAGGGTGGCTGGAGTCTTTGACAATTTTTTATATGTACGTAGCTAATGTAGAACTGTGACTACTGTGTCCTGGGAGAGACTGTTTGAACATAATAATCCTTGTTTTATGTACCCTGTAACTCTTTAAACCAGTTCTGGTTGATCATCGTCGTAGGTCTCAGATGTGTTTGGGGAGGACGGCATTTTGGTAATGGCTGGAGCGGAATGGTATCAAATACATCAAACATGGTTTCCATGTGTTTGATTCCATTCGCTCTGTTCCAGTCATTATTATGAGCAGTCCTACCCTCAGCAGTCTCCACTGGTTTGGAGGTACAGTAGTGTTTTTTACTGTATGGAATAGCCTAGAGGTCTGTCTGTGTGGCTCTACTGTAGAGAGGACCAAAACTAGGATAAGCTATAAGGTAAGCGCTAGCCTTACATCAGGGATAACCACAGCGCCTTAAGACTGCACATGGAGGCTATACCAGTGTTGTAGTACTAGAGTCCGGGGGCCTCATTTTATCAAATCTGTGGGTAAACCATGTGTGGGATCATTTCCATGCAAAGTGTGAGATTTATCACTATGAACTTTGCTTGAGAGTGTGCATACATTTATGCACAGCCATAACAATGCATAGGCACAGTGCAAAGTGGCGGAATAAGGGAACTGCTTGTCAAGCATAGAATGGGGAAAATATTCTGTATGTTGAAAATGTGTGAAATTGTGTGTTGAGTAATAATTAAATCATTCTTCGATTTAATTGTATTCCATTGTGAATCTTTATTTGTACAATTTTCTATATTGTAGAATAACAGTAAAGACATCAAAACTATGAAATAACACATGGAATCATGTAGTAAGCAAAAAAGTGTTAAACAAATCAAAATACATTTTATATTCTTCAAAGTAGCCACCCTTTGCACTGATGACAGCTTTGCACACTCTTGGCATTCTCTCAACCAGCTTCATGAGGTAGTCACCTGGAATGAATTTCAATTAACAGGTGGGCCTTGTTAATTTGTGTAATTTCTTTCTTTAATGCGTTTGAGACAGTCTGTTGAGTTGTGACAAGGTAGGGGTGGTATACAGAAGATAGCCCTATTTGGTCTAAGACCAAGTACATATTAGGGCAAGAACAGCTCAAATAACAAAGGGAAACAGCCTTTAATTACTTTAAGACATGATGGTCTGTCAATACGGAAAATTGGGCAATCGCAAAAACCATCAAGCACTATGATGAAATTGGATTTAATGAGGACCGCCACAGGAAAGGAAGACCTCTGCTGCAGTTACTTCTGCAGTTACTTCTGCAGGAGAGACAAGGACAAGTTCATTAGAGTTAACTGCAACTCAGATTGCAGCCCAAATCAATGCTTCACAGAGCTCAAGTAACAGACACATCTCAACATCAACTGTTCATCAACTGTTCAAAGGAAACTGCATGAATCAGGCCATCATGGTCAAATTGCTGCAAAGAAACCACTACTAAAGGACCCCAATATGAAGAAGAGAATTGCTTGGGCCAAGAAACACGAACAATGCACATTAGCCTGGTGGAAATCTGTCCTTTGGTCTGATGAATCCAAATGTGAGATTTTTGCTTCCAACCGCTGTGTTTTTGTAGGTGAACAGGTGTGTGGTTCCCACCGTGAAGCATGGAGGAGGTGATGTCAGAAGGTGAATTCACCAATTTGTAAGTCGCTCTGGATAAGAGCGTCGGCTAAATGACTTAAATGTAATGTAAATGTGGTGTGGGTGTGCTTTGCTGGTTACACTGATTTTTTTTAACCGATATGGATACCACATTCTGCAATGATACACAATCCCATCTGGTTTGGACTTAGTGGGACTATCATTTGTTTTTCAACAGGACAATGACTCAAACACACCTCCAGGCTGTGTAAAGGCTATTAGATCAAGGAGAGTGATGGAGTGCTGCATCAGATGACCTGGCCTCCACAACCACCAACCTCAAACACATTGAGATGGTTTGGGATGAGTTGGACAGCAGAGTGAAGGAAAAGCAGCCAACAAGTGCTCAGCATATGTGGAAACTCATTCAAGACTGTTGGAAAAGCATTCCTCGTGATGCTGGTTGAGAGAATGCCAAGAGTGTGCAAAGCGGTCATCAGTGCAAAGGGTGGCTACTTTGGAGAATATAAAATGTTTTTGATTTGTTTAACACTTTGGGTTGCTATGTGATTCCATATGTGTTATTTCATAGTTTTGATGTCTTTACTCTTATTGAACAATGTAGAAAATAGTCAAAATAAAGAAAAACCCTTGAATGAGTAGGTGTGTCCAAACTTTTGACTGGTACTGTATAATTGGACCATGTCAGAGCATCTGTTTATGATAATAATTCATATAAAGTAGGCTACAGTCATTTGTTAAATTAGAGGTGCAGGTGAAATACTATAAAAGACAGATGGGAAATCAAACGAGAGTTAGCTGAGCTTGCTCTTTCGGCACACGCTGCATTTTGCAGAGAGTGCGTTTTTAGAGATCGGTGGGACTTTTTTGCAGAAAGTACAGATTGGCTCATCAGATATCGTTTCCCAAAACCAATCTTATTGGATTTTTATTTAAGACCTGCTTTAGAAAGGCACACACACATGCTATTCCGGTGCACATGCAAGTGCTATCCACCCTCTGGTTTTTGCCAACGGGAACTTTTCAGTGTGAGCTTGCCTATCGGCATCTCACAGCCCTTGAAGAGCCTATGTTTTGGATGCAGTCATCAGCAAAACGACCAGTTACATAAAATGTCCATACACCATCGCACAACAGGTTGAAGTCAATAGGGGTTTCTTTGCCATCAGCGTTCCCAAATATGAACGGAGTAATGGATGGCACCCACATCGCCATAAAAGAACCATCCCAAAATGAGTTAAACTATGCAGCCTCAGCCAGCATGTGAACAGAAAAGGCTTCCACTCATCTGCAGGTGATAGGTTAAGTGATGTGCAAAATAAGTTGTTGAATGTGGTGGCAAGGTGGCCATGTGGAAAGCACAACTCGTTCATTCTGCAGAACAGCAATGGCACAGTTGCTTGCGAAAGTATTCACCCCCCTTGGCATTTTTCCTATTGTGTTGCCTTACAACCTAGAATTAAAATAGATTTTTTTAGGGGTTGTTATTATTTGATTTACACAACATGCCTACCACTTTGAAGATGCAAAATATTTTTTTATTGTGAAACAAACAGAACTTGAGCATGCATAACTATTTATCCCTCCCAAAGTTAATACTTTGTAGAACCACCTTTTGCAGCAATTACAGCTGCAAGTCTCTTGGGGTATGTCTCTATAAGCTTGGCACATCTGGCCACTGGGATTTTTGCCCATTCTTCAAGGCATAACTGCTCCAGCTCCTTCAAGTTGGATGGGTTCTGCTGGTATACAGCAATCTTTAAGTCATACTACAGATTCTCAATTGGATTGAGGTCTGGGCTTTGACTAGGCCATTCCAAGACATGTAAATGTTTCCCCTTAAACCATTCGAGTGTTACTTTAGTAGTATGCTTAGGGTCATTGTCCTGCTGGAAGGTGAACCTCTGTCCCAGTCTCAAATCTCTGGAAGACTGAAACAGGTTTGCCTCAAGAATTTCCCAGTATTTAGTGCCATCCATCATTCCTTCAATTCTGACCAGTTTCCCATTCCCTGTCGATGAAAAACATCCCCACAGCATGATGCTGCCACCATCATGCTTCACTGTGGGGATGGAGTTCTTAGGTGATGAGAGGTGTTGGGTTTGCGCTGGAAATAGCGTTTTCCTTGATGGCCAAAAAGCTCAATTTTAGGCTCATCTGTCCAGAGTACCTTCTTCCATATGTTTGTGGAGTCTCCCATATACCTTTTGGCGAACACCAAACGTGTTTGCTAGTTTTTCTTTAAGCTTTTTTCTGGCTACTCTTCTGTAAAGCCCAGCTCTGTGGAGTGTACTGCTTAAAGTGGTCCAATGGACAGAGACTCCAATCTCCACTGTGGAGCTTTGCAGCTCCTTCAGAGTTATCTTTGTCTCTTTGTCTCTTTGTTGCCTCTGATTAATGCCCTCCTTGCCTGGTCCGTATTTTTTGGTGGGCGGCACTCTCTTGGCAGGTTTGTTGTGGTGCCATATTCTTTAGATTTTTTTATAATGGATTTAATAGTGCTGCGTGGGATGTTCAAAGTCTCTGATATTTTTTTATAACCCAACACTGATCTTTACTTCTCCACAACTTTGTTCTCCACAACTTTGTCTCCACAATTTTTGGCACGCACCACTTTTCCGTATTTTTTGTTGTTGTTGAATTTTTTTAAACAAGTAATTTTTTCCAATTCTATTCACCTATTTGAACTATTTTGTGTATGTCCATTACATTAAATCCAAATAAATATCCATTTAAATTGCAGGTTGTAATGCAACAAAATAGGAAAAACTCCAATGAATACTTTTGCAAGGCACTGTATATGCCTACAGGAGGGTGCTGTTGAGGACGGATGGCATATTAGTGAGTTGTCTAGCTACTCATTTTAAGTATATTTGCCATTGCTAATGTGACTTGAATTGTCCTAATGGTCCTCTCTTTTTAGTTATGTTTTAATTTGTACAGGTAACCACAACTGAGTGAGCAAAGTAAAACATTTTGATTGTACTCAATCTCTGACACTCGGCACCTCTATTTCAGTCTCGGAAAATTATATATTTTTTGTAGCTTTTTTTGTTTTCCCTTTGTAGGTTATATTTCATGGTATGGCTTTGTGTATTCCCCAAGGCTTTAAAGAGATTATTTTGACCGTATGTGACCCACCGGCTTGATTCGGTTCTAGTAGCAACATAAAACAAATATTTTTACTTTTAAATTTGAGTAAAGTAGAGACTCAGAGCTACTAAACGGTATATCAGCCATACACTGCAGTTGAGGAACAATGGGAAAGTAATTCTGCTTTGAAAATTTATAAACTTGTAACCCCACTTTTGAGGAAAGGGCCCTTGGATGTTTTGGTACATGGTAGACCTACTGGAGAGCACTTTGTCTACACCTATTCCGCATCATTCACACCCTCTTAAGCCTTAGCCCCACCCATCTCTTTACAATTTCCACTTTATCTACTCTTTGGCCTCTATCCTAATCTGACTTTGAAAGTGTCCAGATAAAAATAATGCATAATTAGATGATGCTTACCCAGACACTTGTCTACATTGATGGGTCATGTGAAAGAAATGCTACAACCAACCCCAACCACATCTAGTTATGTGTATGGGCCACTATTGTCTATACATGTACACATGTTCCTGAAATACAATAAGTGGCCATAATCAACCTCAGACACACCTGGCTAGCTTGATGGGTCAAGTAATCATTCTCTTGCAAAGTGGAGTCTTGTTTAGACGTGTAGCTACCTGGCTAAACACTGAACTATATTCCCAATCCATAGCTACAGTACAAATGGATTGTCATAGCTTGTCACTATGCATAAAATGCTAGAGTATGAATATGCAGGTAGCTAAAGCGAACAAACTAGGTTCAAAGCTAGCTAGCTAACATTGGGCTACAACTAACAATGCAAATGGATTTCTAAGAACCTAATAATATTACCACACAGATCATACACGTAATGTTAGCTAGTGATCCAGTGACTTTCTGACAAGTTTATAAATGTATAATATCTGAAAATGTAGCTAGACTCTTACCCGTGTACATGGATAAACACTTCACGGCAGCATGTCTTTTCCGTTTGCTTTGTAGCTAGGCACATGAAAGTTCACATATTCCAGAAGGCATTTCTGCCAAAAAACACATTTTGATAAAAAATGTTTTTGTTAAAATGCCTCCCCTGTGAATTAGTGACGTGCGACATACGCTTAGCTTATTAAACATTCTAAATTCCCTTCGTAAGTACTATTTTATAATAATTTGTACCGCAATATTGATAAATAAGGTCCCAGGACTTGGACTCGAGTCACGATTTTCATGACTTATGACATGACTCGGACTCGACCAGTGAAGACTCGGACTTGGACTCGATCAGTAGTGATTTTGTTGTCAGAAAATCTCTTTGTTGCATGATTTAACAAAGTAGCTACAACAGCAAATATTAGAGTGCTGTATTATGTAGATATCTTTACAATGTGCAACAATGTAACAGAATTTAGATTTTTAAATGGTTGGACCACAGCTTTTAGCACTACCAAGGAACTCTTGACTCAAGTATAAAGGACTTTAACACTAGGGACTTTGGACTCGACTCTGACTCGAGGTTTAGTGTGTTGACTACATCACCGGTCTACACTGTGGATATTGCTATAATCAGGCTCTCACTGGATTCTCTTCAGTTTGGAATCAAACAAAACAGATATAAAGTAGATACCCAAATTCTGTTTTGTCTTTGTGTAAAGTTTTGTGATGTGTTATCTGATGAGAGCATAATTGTACAGTGACTTTGGCCTAGTCTTTAGTTTATCAGTAGACTGTTAATAATATGATGTATTTGTAAATATATACTGTAGTACTTGAGTGGATTTGAGAAAAGGAATATATATGTAGGCCACAATATAATACTGTATACCGTGTAATATACCTAGGGCTGGTTTCCTGAACACAGACTAAGCCTAGGCATGGACTTAATCATGCTCAATGTAGAGTGTGTGTCCTGGAAACCACCCCTGGATGTCTTTCTATAATTATCTTGTTAACCAGGCTGCATGTACTGCTACTGCAGATGTAGGATCTTAATTTGATCACAATTTTGATGCTCAGACTGTTCTTACACAGCAGGAAATGCAAGCTTGTAGTGTATTTGAGTTTGAAAAAAGGCTTCTAAAGTTTGTAATTTCCAGTTTAAAATGTCAGACTTGATTTGCCCCAACAAAAAATGTATCAACCCCTTCAAAAATGTACATTTTAATTATAATCCACATCAGTGGAGTTTGCTGAGGGGAGGAATGGCATCAAACACATGGAAACCATGTTTCATGTATTTGATACCATTCCACACCTATTCTGCTCCAGCCATTACCACACCAACCTCCAGTGATCTACTTAATAATTCAACATTTCTGTTGATGCAGGATTATTTTCCTGCTATAGCAAACTGGCTCAAATGAAGATTCTACATCTGTACCTGGTGGCAGTGAGTGAAGAAATGTTGTTTATCCATCTTCCATTTAATAAATCTTCTTCCTGTAGAAGACCTGCAGCTAGTTTAAAACAGTAGACCACTATCAGTTGTTAGTCAACCACCAGCAACGACAGAACCACTCTGTCTGTTGTGTTAACCTTTGTGAAGTGAACCTTGGGTGCTGAAAGTTGCACAAAAGCTGATCAGATGTTTTATTAGTGTTATTTATTTTGTTCTATCCTGGTGATCTCAATCTCTGGATTTTAATTCACTCAAGCTGTACCATGCTGTTGCATAAACCAGAATAAAGAATTTGACTAATCTACTGATCTCTTTATTTGGTGTATGTATGTTGTGTAGGCCTATCATGATCAATGAGCTGATTGACATTACTTGACATCATTACATCAGTTGCTGCCCATAACGTCATCACTAACATTGCGACAGCATATTTTTCCACACCAACAGAGGACAATTTGGTCTTTGTTATGCTTGCTCCCTGACTCGTTCCTTTTCTCCCTTTCTCCCTTTTCTCTTTCTCCTTATTTCACCCCTTTCTCCTCACTCCATTTTTAATTCTTATCCCAAGCCTAAGCTGTTTAATAGCAACATAAACCACACTCAAGGCTTACACTACAGATTTACATCTGTGGTAGCTAGATGAACAGACATTGAATTCATTACTATTACTATTTCTATTTTTAACTATTGCTGCTGACTACTGAAAAAAACTTCAAACTATGTTGAATTTTCAACACCTACAGTACCAGTGAAAAGTTTGTACACACCTACTCAATCAAGGGTTTTTCTTTCATTGTAGAATAACAGTGAAGACATCAAAACTATGAAATAACTATGAAATAACCAAAAAAGTGTCAGCCACCCTTTTCTCCGATGACAGCTTTGCACACTCTTGGCATTCACTCAACCAGCTTCATGAGGTAGTAACCTGGAATGCATTTCAATTAACAGGTGTGCCTTGTTAAAAGTACATTTGTGGAATGTCTTTCCTTCTTAATGCGTTTGAGCCAATCAGTTGTGTTATACAGAAGATAGCACTATTTGGTAAAAGACCAAGTCCATATTATGGCAAGAACAGCTTAAATTATTAAGACATGAAGGTCAGTCAATCTGGTAAATTTTAGGGACTTCAAGTTTCTTCAAGTGCTGTCGCAAAAAAACATCAAGCGCTATGATGAAACTGGCTCTCATGAGGACCGCCACAGGAAAGGAAGACCCAGCGTTACCTCTGCCTGCGGAGGATAAGTTCCTTAGGTACCATCCTCTGAAATTCAGCCCAAATAAATGCTTCACAGAGGTCAATGGAGAGTGATGGAGTACTGCATCAAATGACCTGGCCTCCAAAATCACCCAACCTCAATCCAATTGAGATGGTTTGGGATGAGTTGGACGGCAGAGTGAAGGAAAAGCAGCTAACAAGTGCTCAGCATATGTGGGAACTCCTTCAAGACTGTTGTAAAAATATTCCAGGTGAAACTGTTTGGGATAGTGGCAAGAGTGTGCAAAGCTGTCATCAAGGTAAAGGATGGAATCTAAAATATATTTGAATTTCTTTAATACTTTTTTGGTTTCCATATGTGTTAATTCATAGTTTTGATGTCGTCACTATTATTCTACAATGTAGAAATCAGTCAAAATGAAGAAAAAGCCTTGAATGAGTAGGTGTGTCCAATCTTTTGACAGGTACTGTAAGTTCAACTGAAACAACTCCATGTGATATGGTCTGAAGCTCATGACAATGTATAGAGTTGGAGAATCCCTAAAGGTCTACAGTATTATCTATAGTGTATCTGTTGTGTGTTCATACACTACACTTAATGACTTATGTTTTCAAACATCATAAACGTAATGTTTTGTTTATCATACCTTGTCTATGATACATGCCATACAGTATAAATGTTTTCCATGTACATTGTATTTACAAATAAAACATTTTACACAGCCTTCAATGATGTATGTACAGTATGACACATATACTCTTTGTAGAAAAAAGGTTTGAAGTCAGTGTGAATATCAGAGGATGAGCTGGTTTTCAGTTAGATTAGTTCCTGTCTGAAAAACGTTGTTAGATCTCTCAGATTGATTTGGTGTTGGTTCCATAGCAACATTTGGCACTTGGACACTCTAACACAACTCCTGGTTGATATTGCTGTTGCGACTTAAACAGATACGCTTGTGGTAGGGCACCAGTTATAAATGCTTTATAAGAACAAATGTTTTAATAAAAAAACAGATATAATGTAAGGTATGACAGCATTTGCTACACTATGTTCACTCTCCCCCAGTAAGTACCACTAAAGCCTGAAGTGATCTTGCAAATGTCTATGGCTATCGTCAACACTACACTGACATTAGTGTTCTAATCTACTCCACATTGGTTGGTTCAGAAAGTTGGTTCATTTAGCACTTATTGTAACTCTATAACTGTACACTTATAACTGATCAAATAGAGCTGTATCTCTTTATTTAGTTCTAATTAAGTCTAATTTATGTCTATTTTCTACATGTAGAATCCCAGAAAACTGTAATTAATAGTAATGCCTCCAAACACGTCTGATGTAGCAGTGAAAAAACTAATTGAGCTCAATGTTAACCACTCAAACACAAATGTTAGCTTATCAGTTAAGTCCTTAGATCTCTCTAGAGGTTAATATATAATCTCTGTGCATTTTACATCATATCCTTATGTCCTTACATAACAGATAAATATATTGGTTTAGCTCTGCAGACTAACAGTGTCTTGTGGCGCATGTCAGAAGGTGAATTCACCAATTTGTAAGTCGCTCTGGATAAGAGCGTCTGCTAAATGACTTAAATGTAAATGTAGATGACTCATGGTTCAAACCCAGTAGTATCGACCTACAGGTCAATAGTGTCACTGCACACGCTAAGAGCATCGATCTGTCGGCACACGTTGACGAACTCCGCTTGTACGGCCAGATCCCGTTCCAGCAACTTGCTTTCACTCAGGTCCTCTCTGCTCGCCAGCCGCCCCTCCCCCTGACTGTCCTGTGAGGCGGAGCTGAGGGTGCGGTAGCGTCTGTGGTGGGAGAGGTTGGGGAGCGTCCTGGGCAGACTGCTCTGGGAGGGGAGCTGCCCTCTCGTGGAGTGGGGATGCGAATGCGCCCCTCCTGTCCCCGGTCTGGAGAACAGACCCTGGGAAGACCCACTCAGGGATTCCTGGCACATGCAGCTGGAGTTACTACCTCTCCACCAGCGCTCAGGGGGAGAGATGGGATCACCGTGGCCTGGGAGGAAGCACCCTGGCTGGGGAGGCCGTGTAGGAGACATATCAACATCTCTACATGAAGAGCTCCGGTAGAGGGAGCTGTCGGCTGAGCTGTGTCCAGGTTGTGAGGCACTCTGGCTGAGGTGGGAGCCAGGGGAGTTCAAGGAGAGGCTGGAGGATGCGTGGAGTAGCCTGGGATGACTGAAGAGACTGTGAGGGAACAGGGTTTCACTGTACAGGGCCTGGTCTATGCTCCGGGACAGGTCGATTGGAGAGGGGGGCGCAGGTACATTGTGGAGTCAGTGTCCAGAACTAGACTAGCCTGGGAAGAGCCCTGGGATGCAACCCCAGCTTGAGGCATCCATGGTGGGCTGGGAGGGTCAGGGAGGTGGGGGTGTCTTGAGGTTCTGGTCTGGCCAGGGTGGGTGTTAAGGTTAGGATGCAGGTTCAGTCCGTTTGAGGGGGGGTCCATTAGTGTATAAAGGGGGAACGCTTCGGACTGGCGCTTACTGATGACATCACACACCACCAGCTTCTCTTCCTGCCCCAGGGACCAGGGGCAGGGAGGGGGGATGGCTGGCGAGAGGGGAAGGGGGTAGCTAGGCCCTCCTGAGGGTGAGGCACAGGGCAGCTGCACCCAGGACCCCGGACGGGGGTTGCAGTTGGGTTTAGTCCAGGGGCAGGAGTTGGAGCAACAGAAGAGGAGGGGATGAGTGCCGATGATTGACAAGGACAGACACACCCCCACCTCACAGAGCCTGCAGCCCAGCTGGTAGCCCCACCAAGGCCAGGGCTGAAACCCTGCCCCAGCACTCACCCCTCCAAACCCCATTGCATGTAACATCCCATACAGCTGGAGCCCCCCACAGCTTAACAGGCACAGAGACCCTCCTACCCCAGCCCCTGCCGCCCTGCTCCACTCCCCAGCCTCAGCGAATGGGCAGCGGGACGGCCGCCCCACCAACACCGGGGAACCTGTTACCTCTCCTTCACCATCACTCAGCCGTTGGACATGCTTGGTGTCTTGTCGTACAAAGCAGTAGAAGAGAAGGAAGGAGCAGGGGAGGAGGAGGCAGAGGAGGATGAACATTCCCTGGGGGAGTAGGAGGAGGACAGGGAGGCTGGGGAAGACATGGAAGAGAGTTATGGAGCCCAGGGAGGCCCCAAAGTGCAACAGGGAAAGGGAGAACAAGAGACAGGGCCGGGGTAGAGCTGAGAGAGGGAGGGAGAGCGAGAGGGAGAAAGGGAGGGAGAGGTGCATGCGAGAGCGGAGGGAGATGAGGAGGAAGGAGAGTGAGAAGGCAGAGGTGAGGCAGGGTAAGGGTAGCTCAGAAAGTAGGAGAGAGCCCAGAGCAGACAGGCGGTCCTGGTGACTATAAGCATCATACAGCAGAGTGAATGCTCTAGTGCCTCCAGTGGCCAGGAGGAACAGATGCAGCAGGGTGAAGTAGGGGCTTCCAGGGGGGCAGCGCAGGGGCAGGCCTAACAGGCAGAGTACAGATATCAGACCTAATGCAGCGAACACAGATCCTAGACCATAGATGTGGACCTCCCAGGCAAAGCCCCAGGTGGCCAGAGCTGAGTTCCAATCAGAATACAGAGGCACGAATAGAGGAGGGGTTAGAGACAGAATGGGGTGCTGGGATTTATTTGAGAGGATGTCATCAGGGTAAACAGGGCTCCAGGATTGATTTGTGTTGCAGGGTGTGGCCTTGGTCTCCAGGCTGCAGTTGAGGGTAGGTGTCTTATTGGTGGCTGCCTTAGGCCACACCTTCTCTGGAGACACACCTGTAAAACAGAAACAAAGATGATTGAAACTGATGCCAAAATCAACTCCTTGCCCCTATCCCCTATCCCCTATCTGAGGGCTTTCATAGGGTGAAACATCACTGAGTGCAAAAGTACATGCTCATAACTGGGAATCTCCAACTGGGTCAGAGAGAGAGAGCCAGGGGGCGGGGAAGAGAGACTGGGCAGATTAGGTAGTATTGACCCCATTGCTGTTCTCATTCGTGAACTATTTATAGATTGCAGAAACTGGCACACTCACTAACATTACATAATTTATAACATACTATTGTAGATGCACATACCCTTTCCATATGTCTGTCCCCTATGAATACATGCCATCTGAATAATGTAGATGCTTCTATTCCCTATGTGCCTGCCTACTGCCTCTTCATAGAGCAATACAGTACAGGGATAGGAGCTCTTTTTTCCCCTTCTTTTTTAAACCTTTATTTACCCAGGCAAGTCAGTTAAGAACAAATTCTTATTTTCAATGACAGCCTAGGAACAAGTGTGTTAACAGAAAGACAGATTTGTACCTTTTCAGCTCAGGGGTTTGAACTTGCAACCTTCCAGTTACTAGTCCAACGCTCTAATCACTTGGCTACCCTGCCGCTCTGCGACAAGACCTCTGGTCCCTCCTCTTCACATGCATGTGTGTGCAACCAATGTGAAATGGCTAGCTAGTTAGCTAATAGTGTTTCAATCGGTGACGTCACTCGCTCTGAGACCTTGAAGTAGTTGTTCCCCTTGCTCTGCAAGGGCTGCAGCTTTTGTGTCGCGATGGGTAGCAACACTTCAATGGTGACTGTTGTATGTGTGCAGAGGGTCTCTGGTTCGAGCCCAGACAGTGACGGAAGGTGAAACTGTTACATTGATGCTGCTCACCCGGATCACTGGTTGCTGCAGGAAAGGAGGAGGTCAAAAGGGGGTTGAGTGTAACTGATGTGAAATGGCTAGCTAGTTAGCGGTGGTGGGAGCTAATAGCGTTTCAATCGGTGACGTCACTCGCTCTGAGACCTTGAAGGAGTTGTTCCCCTTGCTCTGCAAGGGCCGTGGCTTTTGTAGCATGATGGGTAATGATGCTTCGAGGGTGGCTGTTGTCTATGTGTGCAGAGTTTGTCTGGTTCGGGGCGAGGAGAGGGACGGAAGGTAAACTGTTACATGTGCATGTGTTTGTTTTATCTTTATTTTAACAGGGAAGACAAGTTGAGATTTAGGTCTCATTTCCAAATGCGCACTGTACAATACAACACAAATATACACACTATACCCAACATACAGTTGAAGTTGTAAGTATACATACACTTAAATACACTCATTAAAACTTGTTTTTTTAACCACTCCACAAATTTCTTGTTAACAAACTATAGTTTTGGTTAGGTCGGTTAGGACATCTACTTTGTGCATGACACAAGTAATATTTCACTTAAAATTCACTGTATCACAATTCTAGTGGGATAGAAGTTTACATACACGAAGTTGACTGGGCCTTTAAACAGCTGTCATGACTTTAGAAACTTCTGATAGGCTAATTAACTAAATTTGAGTCCATTGGAGGTGTACCTGTGGATGTATTTCAAAGCCTACCTTCAAACTCAGTGCCTCTTTGCTTGACATCATGGGAAAATCAAAAGAAATAATCCAAGACCTAAAAAAAAAATGTACACCTCCACATTGACCTCCACAAGTCTGGTTCATCCTTGGGAGTAATTTCCTAACGCCTGAAGGTATCATGTTCATCTGTACAGACAATAGCACGCAAGTATAAACACCAGGGGACCACGCAGCCATTATACCGCTCAGGAAGGAGACGCGTTCTGTCTCCTAGAGATTAACGTATGTTGGTGCGAAAAGTGAGACTCAATCCCAAAACAACAGCAAAGGACCTTGTGAAGATGCTGGAGGAAACCGGTACAAAGTATCTATATCCACAGTAAAACGAGTCCTATATCGACATGACCTGAAAGGCCGCTCAGCAAGGAAGAAACCACTGCTCCAAAACCACCATAAAAAAGCCAGAATACGGGTTGCAACTGCACATGAGGACAAAGATCGGACTTTCTGGAGAAATGTCCTCTGGTCTGATGAAACAAAAATAGAACTGTTTGGCCATAATGACCATCGTTATGTTTGGAGGAAAAAAGGGGATGCTTGCAAGCCGAAGAACACCATCCCAACTGTGAACCACGGGGGTGGCAGCATCACGTTGTGGGGGTGCTTTGCTGCAGGAGGGACTGGTGCACTTCACAAAATAGATGTTATCATGAGGATGGAAAATTATGTGGATATATTGAAGCAACATCTCAAGACAACAGTCAGGAAGTTAAAGTTTGGTCGCAAATGGGTCTTCCAAATGTACAATGACCCCAAGCATACTTCCAAAGACGTGGCAAAATGGCTTAAGGACAACAAAGTCAAGGTATTGGAGTGGCCATTACAAAGCCCTGACCTCAATCCTATAGAACATTTGTGGGCAGAACTGAAAAGCGTGTGCGAGCAAGGAGGCCTACAAACCTGACTCAGTTACACCAGCTCTGTCGGGAGGATGGGCCAAAATTCACCCAACCTATTGTGGGAAGCTTGTGGAAGGCTACCCGAAATGTTTGACCCAAGTTAAACAATTTAAAGGCAATGCTATGAAATACTAATTGAGTGTATGTAAACTTCTGACCCACTGGGAATGTGATTTAAGAAAGAAAAGTAAAAATAAATCATTCTCTCTACTATTATTCTGGCATTTCACATTCTTAAAATAAAGTGGTGATCCTAACTGACCTAAGACAGGGAATTTGTAATAGGATTAAATGTCAGGAATTGTGAAAAACTGAGTTTAAATGTATTTGGCTAAGTGTATGTAAACTTCCAACTTCAAATGTATATATATATACACACACACACACACACACACACACACACACACACACACACACACACACACACACACACACACACACACACACACACACACACACACACACACACACACACACACACACACACACACACACACACACACACACATAAATATATATATGTGTGTGTGTGTGCGTATGTATATACATATATATATATAGACATACTACTATACACATACTACTATATACACATACTATATATATATATATATATATATATATATATATATATATATATATATATATATATATATACACATACTACAGTTCAAAAGTTTGTGGTCACTTAGAAATGTCCTTGTTTTTGAAAGAAAAGCACATTATTTGTTCATTAAATTAAAATAACATCAAATTGATCAGAAATACAGGGTGGACATTGTTAATGTTGTAAATTACTATTGTAGCTGGAAACGACTGATTTATTATGGAATATCTACATAGGTATACAGACCATTATCAGCAACCATCACTCCAAAGGCACGTTGTGTTAGCTAATCCAAGTTTATCATTTTAAAAGGCTAATTGATCATTAGAAAACCCTATTGCAATTATGATAGCACAGCTAAAAACTGTTGTTCTGATTAAAGAAGCAATACAACTGTCCTCCTTTAGACTAGTTAAGTATTTGATCTCATACAATGCTGTGTACTACTCCCTTCACAAAACAGCGCAAACTGGCACTAACCAGAATAGAAAGAGGAGTGGGAGCCCCGGTGCACAACTGAGCAAGAGGACAAGTACATTAGAGTGTCTAGTTTGAGAAACAGACAGTTCACAAGTCCTCAACTGGCAGCTTCAATAAATAGTACTCGCAAAACACCAGTCTCAACGTCAACAGTGAAGAGGCGACTCTGGGATGTCCGACAACCACCAGTCCAGCTATGTTTTGCCATTCATCTCATTTACTGTTATTCACATGGAATTAATTCAAGAAGAACAGCAGGGGAGGGCGATAGTGTGTCTGTGACAGAGGAGAGAGAGGGAGTGGTAGAGATGAATGGGAGATGAAGGGGCGATTGAGAGAGGGGAGAAGAGAACGGGGATTGTGGGAGATGAGGAGGCGTGGAGTAAACTGCCCTGTGAATATAAAACAACCGTATTTTCTGGCAGAATACATATCACACACACACACACACTGTGGCACAGAGAAGACAGAGCTGACAAGTCCCATTCCTTTCCAACACACACTTACTTCCGGCGCCAACAGAGAAGGCCGCCTCACTTCGCGTTCCTAGGAAACTATGCAGTATTTAGTTTTTTTACCTGTTATTTCTTACATTGGCACCCCAGGTAATCTTAGGTTTTATTACATACAGTCGAGAAGAACTACTGGATATAAGAGCAATGTCAACTCACCATCATTACGACCAGGAATACGACTTTCCCGAAGCGGATCCTGTGTTTTGCCCACCACCCAGGACAATGGATCAGATCCCAGCAGGCGAACCAAAACAACGACGCCGTAAAAGGGGCAGACGAAGCAGTCTTCTGGTCAGGCTCCGGAGACGGGCACATCGCACACCGCTCCCGAGCATACTACTCGCCAATGTCCAGTCTCTTGACAACAAGGTTGACGAAATCCAAGCAAGGGTAGCATTCCAGAGAGACATCAAAGACTGTAACGTTCTTTGCTTCACGGAAACATGGCTCACTCGAGAAACGCTATCAAAGTTGGTACAGCCAGCTGGTTTCTTCACACATTGAAACAAGAAACAGAAACAAGCATCTTTCTGGTAAGAAGAGGGGCGGGGGCGTATGCCTTATGATTAATGAGACGTGGTGTGATCATAACAACATACAGGAACTCAAGTCTTTCTGTTCACCTGATCTAGAATTCCTTACAATCAAATGTCGACCAGCATTATCTACCAAGGGAATTCTCTTTGATCATAATCACAGCCGCATATATTTTCCCCCAAGCAGACACATCAATGGCCCTGAACGAACTTTATTTGACCCTATGTAAACTGGAAACCACATATCCCGAGGCTGCATTCATTGTAGCTGGGGATTTTAACAAGGCTAATCTGAAAACAAGACTCACCTAATTCTATCAGCATATCGATTGTGCTACCAGGGCTGGTAAAACCCTGGATCATTGTTATTCTAACTTCCGCGATGCATATAAGGCCATCCTCGCCCTCCTTTTGGAAAAGCTGACCACGACTCCATTTTGTTGCTTCCAGCCTATAGACAGATACTAAAACACGAAGCTCCCTCGCTCAGGTCTGTTCAAAGCTGGTCCGACCAATCTGATTCCACGCTTCAAGATTGCTTTGATCACGTGGATTGGGATGTGTTGCGCACTGCATCAAACAACAACATTGACGAATACGCTGATTCGGTGAGCGAGTTTATTAGCAAGTGCATCGGCGATGTCTTACCCACAGCAACTATTAAAACATTCCCAAACCAGAAACCATGGATTGATGGCAGCATTCGCGCGAAACTGAACCACTGCTTTTAACCAGGGCAAGGAGACCGGAAACATGACTGAATACAAACAGTGTAGCTATTCCCTCCGCAGGGCAATCAAACAAGCTAAGCGTCAGTATAGAGACAAAGTAGAGTCGCAATTCAACGGCTCAGACACAAGAGGCATGTTGCAGGGTCTACAGTCAATCACGGATTACAAAAAGAAAACCAGCCCAATGGCTGACCAGGATGTCTTGCTCCCAGACAGACTAAACAACGTCTTTGCTCGCTTTGAGGACAATACAGTGCCACTGACTCGGCCCGCTACCAAAACCTGCGGACTCTCCTTCACTGCAGCCAACGTGAGTAAAACATTTAAACATGTTAACCCTCGCAAGGCTGCAGGCCCAAACGGCATCCCCAGCCGCGTCCTCAGAGCATGCGCAGACCAGTTGGCTTGTGTGTTTATGTTAGGAAAATTATGATTAAATGACTGAACAAATCATTTTAAATGGAACTGTAACTAAGTAAACTTATTCTCTGTTTTATTATATCTGATTAACAATATGAGTTCATAAGGAGGGATTGTGTGACAAGGAGTAATTAAAGTTAATGAACACCATTCCAACTGGGAAGAAATTAATGGGTTGTGGATTAAGTAAACAGATAAGGTAGTTAACCTATGGTTGAACTGACGAAACTGAGCTCTGGGGTGTTTTCGATAAGGCTGTGAGTGCATTCCTTGGTTTTCTGTTAATTAGAACTGTCAGCTAAATGGTGATCAATAATGGTGAAGAGTCAAACGTTAATTCAGCTGTGTTGTCCTGTGTATGTGCTAGGGGGTCAGAATGAACTCAGAATGAGCTTTTAAAGTTCCCTTTGACCCGGTCTGGAGGAGGAGATTCATTTTAGGAGCAATGAAGTGACGTCATGTTATTGTATATAAACTGTTGCTCGTGGTAACGTGGCAGCGCGCTCCGAGAATAAATTATGTTACCTATTATTGAAAAGTCTGGTCTCCGTCTATTTTATGCAAACAAGAATCTTACAAATTCTCATAAAATAGATTAAGGGAATTCAATTAATGAAAACATATTGGAATAACGCAATTGCAGTAACATTTTACGGACATATTCAATCAATCCTTATCCTAGTCTGCTGTTCCCACTTGCTTCAAGAGGGCCACCATTGTTCCTGTTCCCAAGAAAGCTAAGGTAACTGAGCTAAATGACTACCGCCCCCGTAGCACTCACTTCCGTCATCATGAAGTGCTTTGAGAGACGAGTCAAAGACCATATCACCTCCACCCTACCTGACACCCTAGACCCACTCCAATTTGCTTACCGCCCCAATAGGTCCACAGACGACGCAATCGTAACTACACTGCACACGGCCCTAACCCATCTGGACAAGAGGAATACCTACATATGTGAGAATGCTGTTCATCGACTACAGCTCAGCATTTAACACCATAGTACCCTCCAATCTTGTCATCAAGCTCAAGACCCTGGGTCTCGGCCCCGCCCTGTGCAACTGGGTACTGGACTTCCTGACGGGCCGCCCCCAGGTGGGGAGGTTAGGTAACAACATCTCCATCCCGCTGATCCTCAACACTGGGGCCCCACAAGGGTGCGTTCTGAGCCCTCTCCTGTACTCCCTGTTCACCCACGACTGTGTGGCCATGCATGCCTCCAACTCAATCATCAAGTTTGCAGACGACACTACAGTGGTAGGCTTGATTACCAACAACGACGAGATGGCCTACAGGGAGGAGGTGAGGGCAGACGGAGTGTGGTCTCAGGAAAATAACTTCACACTCAACGTCAACAAAACAAAGGAGATGATTGTGGACTTCAGGAAACAGCAGAGGGAGCACCCCCTTATCCACATAGATGGGACAGTAGTAGAGAGGGTAATAAGTTTTATGTTCCTCGGCATACACATCATGGACAAACTGAATTGGTCCACCCACACAGACAGCGTGGTGAAGAAGGCACAGCAGCGCCTCTTCAACCTCAGGAGGCTGAAGAAATTTGGCTTGTCACCAAAAGCACTCACAAACTTTTACAGATGCACAATCGAGAGCATCCTGTCGGGCTGTATCACCGCCTGGTACGGCAACTGCTCCTCCCACAACCGTAAGGCTCTCCAGAGGGTAGTGAGGTCTGCACAACGCATCACCGGGGACAAACTACCTGCCCTCCAGGACACCTACACCACCCGATGTCACAGGAAGGCCATAAAGATCATCAAGGACAACAACCACCCGAGCCACTGCCTGTTCACCCCGCTATCATCCAGAAGTCGAGGTCAGTACAGGTGCATCAAAGCAGGGACCGAGACACTGAAAAACAGCTTCTATCTCAAGGCCATCAGACTGTTCAACAGCCACCACTAACATTGAGTGGCTGCTGCCAACATACTGACTCAACTCCAGCCACTTTAATATTGGAAAAATGTATGTAATAAATGTATCACTAGCCACTTTAAACAATGCCACTTCATATAATGTTTACATACCTTACATTACCCATCTCATATGTATATACTGGACTCTATACCATCTACTGCATCTGGCCATCTTTATGTAATAAATGTATAACTAGCCACTTTAAACAATGGCACTTTTATATGTTTACATACCCTACATTACTCATCTCATATGTATATACTGTACGCGATACCATCTACAGCATCTTGCCTATGCCATTCTGTATCATCACTCATTCATATAACTTTATGTACATACTCTTCATCCCTTTACACTTGTGTGTATAAGGTAGTTGTTGTGAAATTGTTAGGTTAGATTACGCGTTGGTTATTACTGCATTGTCGGAAGTAGAAGCACAAGCATTTCGCTACACTCGCATTAACATCTGCTAACCATGTGTATGTGACAATAAGATTTGATTTGACTTCAACAGAAAACATACTACCACTAACTACTATGTACTGCTACAGAGATATGGAAACATAAAATACACATTTCCTGAAGGGAAATATATAAGGGGATACTCGTCACACTTCCACAGTAAATCAGTTAATTCTCCACCAGTGTTACACAAAATAGAAAAATAGGACAATTATTTCTGATCAATATCCTATTCTTTCTTACTAACATCCTGAGGGTATTGTAAAAGCGGACATATAACTATAAGACGGGAATGGGGGTTGGATTTGAGAAGTTTGTCTTACCTGTGTCTGAATCTGTGAGGTTTTCTGTGTCATCCTCCAATTCTGAGAAGTCTCCAGTCTCCATCACAATATCTCCTTCCATCATGTCTCTGTGTGGGGTGGCTGGTTGGTCCAGAGATAGCAACCCTTTGTCTGTGGCCAAGGCTATGGGTTGGTCTTGGTCCGGGTCCGTAGTGGAGCCTAGCTGTGCTGTCACTGAGGTTGGTAAAGTAGGCCTAGTGAGTGGATTAAAGCCTGGGGTCTCTGTATAGTCAGAGCGAAAGAGAAGGATGGGTGTTGGTCTACCAATACTAGCTCCATTCTGTGGGAGTGACAGATGTATCAGAGGAGTCTGTCCATCCTGTGAAGTTGTTAGTGGGGATCCAGCCTTCTCCCTGGTGTTGCTCTCGTTCAGCTCGTTTTCAGGATCTCCATCCTGGATCCTGTCTGGTAGTCCATTCCTAAATAAGGTCCCAGTTGGGGGTTTGATTTCCATCCATGCAGTGACACTGTCTGCCTCTGTGAATCTGAATGTCTCCAGCCCTGTTTGTCTGGGGACAGTTTTAGGTGACTGCTCAGGGCTTTCCAGCAAATCATGGTATTCACCAATAGTTCCTTGAAACTCGTCTGTGTAGTCCTGTTTCTCAGTTTCCTCAGGTTCCAGTATGGGGCCCCTCAGCCCTGGAAACCAACCCAGAGAGTCGGCCATTCTGGCTCCAGCGTTGAGGCCTACCAGAGTCCAGTATGCCTCTAAAGGGCTGTGTGAAACCTGTACATCTGTCTGTGTGTCTGTGTGTGGGTGAGGTGGTGCCTCTGTCGCCAGGGGGAAGGCATGCAGATGGAGGGGAGGAGTGAGGGAGAGGAAGAGGAGGAGCAGGAAGAGGAAGAGAGAGATACACATCTTAACAGCCATAATGGAGACCCTATAGTATAATCTTCTCTGTGAAGTCACATGATGCAGGTAAATCACATGATTCCCAGCGAACTCCTCTTTCACCTCGACCCCACACACCTCAGTATCAGCTCACCTGCAGAACACAGACAACACACACCTCAAAGTCAGAATACAAAAAACTGGAGCCATATATCCCTCTTCTCCTCCACTAGAAAACAACATACCCTTCAATGTATACACGCATACCCCGTTAGATTTTTCCATGCCTCTCTCTGCCAATGCTCTCAGGAAGTAGCACAGCAGTCACCATATATATTCCTACACACCCAGCTAGCACATTTGGTTCTTTGGAAGTTGTGGGAACCTACGTCTTTGGCTTCCCATTGGTTCTGGGAACAAAGTCACACGTTTCCTGACCGATAAAACTTAACGTTTTTTAAACATGTTCTGGGAACGTTAATTTTTAGGTTGCCGGGAGGTTCTGAGAACATTTTACTACGGGTTCCTGAAAGTTTTCCTGGGAGGTTTTGTTATTGTTCTGAGAACAGAAATTAGAAGTTATTTAGATTTTTTTTTGTATAACTTCCATAAAACATTCACTGAATTTTTCGAAAAGACTGCTAGCTTAGGTTAACAGTTTTGAACTCCAGGTACAGATAGGACACATGGAAATTCATTTGCTTAGGAATTAATCATTTGCGGCACAGCATCAGTGCGATTTGAACCTATGATCTTCTATTCTCTTGCCATGGAACTAGTCCACTGCTCCACCAGGCTGGCATTTTTTTAAACTCATACAAAACTGTTCATTTTGGTCTATTCAAATGGACCCCATTTCAGAGGAAACAAGCACTCATTAAAATCAGGTGTGTCCAATTAGTGGGCTCGACCAACACACCTGAACACACTTAACAAGACATAGGATAGAGAGAGTTTTGTTGATGCAGAAGACGGAATGTATAGGATTTTCAATGTAATAATTAAAAAGTTATTTGAACATTACTAATGTTTTCGTGTCGTTTTTATGGAACGTTTTCATAATGTTCTGAAAACATGCCTTTAAATAGAACCACAAGGAAACCTGAAGAACGTTGTTTCTCAACGTTGTTAAAACATTTTTTGAACATTACTTAAAATAGAACCATGAGGAAATCTGTTGGAAACGTTTTGCTGAAGTATTGAAATTCCAACAGAAGAACGTTGTTTCTTCATATTCTCTGAACTAATTGAGAAAATGCTCAATGTCAAACCAGTAGCAGAACAATCCTAGAACATGACAAAAGATATATATATTAAATGTTACCATGTTTGAACTTTTAGAAAATGTTCTGTTAAAGTAATGAAATACCAAGAAAATAACGTGATTTTGTCAAGTTCCTTAAATGTCCTGAGAAATGTTCCAAAGCCAAGCAACTATCCTGCACCATTCCCAGAACATTGTGGGAAGGTTGTATGCAAAATAACCATAGGTCAACCCCGCCTTCACCAAGTGCTAAGAAATATATGCTGTGTGCTAGCTGTGCACACAGCAACAGCAACAATTTCAATCTCTTCCTCTTGATCATTGTCTCTCTTCCTTAGCCCTTCACAACTCCCCAAACCCTACCTCAATCTATATATTCTGGATGCACAAACACGCACACACACACACACACACACACACACACACACACACACACACACACACACACACACACACACACACACACACACACACACACACACACACACACACACACACACACACACACACACACACACAGCCTGTAGTACTCACTGTGCTGCGTCCCTCTGCTCTCCATCAGACAGACAGGAGAGGGAGAGGTCCCAGCTCAGCCAGACAACGTCCCTCTCTGTCCCACACCATGCTCCTGCTGCTTCCGTTGCTGCTGTAAAGATCCCTCCGTCTGTGTGTGTGTTAGACTGAGTTAGAGGTTCACTCTGCACACTCCTCTTCTCAGTATCACTCACACACTCAGTATGCTCCTTCTTTCTATCCCTCCCTCCCTCGTTCAAGGGTGTGTGTGTGTCTCTCTCTATGATGTGTGTCAGGAATGCATGGTTCCCGTGGATACACCTCACTGGGGCAAATAATTCATCAGTGCGGTCTGGTCGTATTATGGGATGGGAGCCAGTGGGGGACAAAAAGGGTTGGCGCACACACACACACTGCAGATAAATATGCCTGTAAGAACGAATCGTTAACAGGAGGATGGTATTGTGCATAGAACTAACTATCAGATCAATATAGTGTATTGGATGTAATTTGCAGCTGGAGTTGAAACCAACCCTTCTGTCATGATTAACATAAAAGCAATAGTCAGTGTGAGAGTGAAGCCAGTACATCACAAATTATAGAACAAACATCACAAGGAATTTGGAACTTCTTTGTAAGCTAAGAATGCACAACTTGTGATTTTGTATTGTAATGCTGTTAGTTTGGCATCTTCCTTCTGTTATCACACCATATCTCTCTCTCTCATGTCTTATATACATACCCATTTCTCTCTCTGTCTTTAATTATCATTATCTCTCTCCTACTTAACATGTTGATGTCATCAGACTCTGATAGATATAGTACTTTATCTCCCTGCGGGGTAAAGTCCAGGCTCCTGTCCTCATTTATTTCCTCTCTGGATACTTTAAAATAGACACTGATCCACATACTGTACCTTGTTAATCTGTGTAAATCTTCAATCTGCACTCGATGACTGTCCAGAGTGGCTTAGGACTCCACATATGGGCCATTTTGCTGTATCTATATTATAGATCAGCTCTGCTAGTATACGACTGACTGGGGTTTGGATTATGGCTGAGCATAATTGATTACAATAGTGCATTCACAGGACATGAACCAATACATCTAGCCTCTGTCTATTCAATATCATACATCGTTAGAGCAATAACAAACATGCTTTGGTATACAGTATTCCAGTATCTTGAACTTACATTAGTACTGACCAAATATCAATTGGATTTAGAGCAATGAAGAATGGATCATCTTCAGCATCAACATCTCCTCTGTCCCTCCTGTCTGTTGGTCAGACAATCAGGCAGGTTTATGATAAATAAAGCTCTTATTTATCCCTGGCTGTAGCAGACACATTAGAGCACTCTGTCCCACCTTTACTTACCCCAGGGAAATATAAGACAGGCAGACAGACGGGCAGACACACAGATGGTTTCATGTGATCACGTGATCTTATGTGAAGTTAATGTCACAACATGTAAAGCAACATGTGATAACATGAAACTACACGTGAAGATGCGATCACATGTGAAGTGTTCCAAAAACATGTTTTCACTTGATTTCACATGAGAAATTTCTCGGGAAATCATGTGATTTTCCACATGTGAAATCAAGTGTATTTTCTGAAAGGCCAGTGTAAAATGAGAAAGAGTTTGGTCTCAGGGTTGTAGCATTATCTGTCCCTGTGGATCAGCAAAATCATTGATCCATAACCAGAGAGAGGACCAACAATTGATCAATGATGGATCAATAACAGTCACTAGGACCTGCTCACAATAGGTCAAACTGGAGGTGAAGGGTCACAGAGTATTGGATAGTTAGCTGGGGTAAAATACTAACCGGGCATTCAACCAGGGGTGTTCTGTACCACATTTAAAACTGTTAGTCCACTGAGCTAAAGCTCCGAGACTCAACACAATCCTTCCGGTTTCCGACAACAGGTGGCCAAATGTGCTGTAGTGGGTTAGGAAAGCCACACCAGAGTCGACAGACACCCGGTGTGATGACCGCACAGGAAGGCACCAACCAGCCAGAACTAAAGGGGTCCGGAGTGGAACAATGACTGACCAAACACATGATCTCAGCGTTGGGCATGGCAAACCAGTATTGGGCATGCCTCACACTGGCTATACAAACCCCCTACACACACTTAAACACAGGAGGATATACACACACAGACTTGCACAGGATCACCGACACTCGGTAACACAAAAACAACATACACAGCTACACACCATGTACGCTCACACACGCACGCAGACACACACACATTGTCTGCCTGTATGGTTGCTGAGTCAGGTTTGACAGGGGATGACTTGTCCAAACAGTGGGGCAGTGTCCAAATGTGTGTGTGTGTGTGTGTGTGTGTGTGTGTGTGTGTGTGTGTGTGTGTGTGTGTGTGTGTGTGTGTGTGTGTCATAAAGGCAGAAACCCATTTGCATGCACAAGAGATACTACGATTCAGATCATACCTGATAACGAGGATTGTGCCCTCTGCTGCAAAGAGCACTGTAGCAGCCATATGAATGAATAAAATACTGTTAAAACACATTGCTGTTTCAACTACGCGAAAACAATATGTTGAGAAGGTATGAGGATAAAAATGTAATAAAGAACTAGAAAAATGTCATTTTCTGAAGTAAATTTGGGTGCTTGCTAGTTTTGAAGTATTTATGGTTGTGAAATAGTAGTAGTAGTGGTAGTGATGGCAGTAGTAATGGTTGTAGTAGTAGTAGTAGTAATAGGGTTTTCATAGGCTACGGGCTAGTTAAAGTATAGTGACCTATTCTGGGATGGTTTGTAGGTGTGGAAATATTATAGTGTGTACTAGAGCATCATAAGCCATAGAATGTGTTTATGCTCTCAAAATGCTTTAGTTTGAACAATCTTGTCACGCCCTGATCTGTTTCACCTGTCCTTGTGCTTGTCTCCACTCCCTCCATGTGTCGTTTATTTTCCCTGGTGTATTTATCCCTGTGTTTCCTGTCTCTCTGTGCCAGTTCGTCTTGTTTGTCAAGTCAACCAGCATTTTTGTTCCTCAGCTCCTGTTTTCCCAGTCTTTCTTTTCTCGCGCTCCTGGTTTTGACCCTTGTCTGTCCTGACTCTGAGCCCTCCTGCCTGACCATCTGCCTCCTGTGTCTGTATTTGGGTCTCGTCTTGTGCCCTTATAGTACGAACTGGCCATGACAGACCCAGCTTGGACCGCTCCGTCACGCTGTCTCCCTGCAGGGAGCCACCATTGGGAGGCATGAGGAGCTATTTCGGGACCTTTTGGAAGGGTTTCGTTCCTTGACGGAACATCACGACCAAGGGTTTAAGGTGATAATGGAGCAAATCCGTGAAGTAGCTCACGGGCAGCACGCCACATTTGAAACCTCCCAACCACCCAGTAACCTTTTTACTAGTTATGGATTGGTTCAACCTTCAAGCCCTTATAAATCTTAAAGTTTTGTGCTGTGATTTCAGTTTAGAATGTTGAAGCCTGCATTCCGCCATTGAAATGAATGGGGATACAACAAGCTTTAAAGTTCATGAATTATGAATGGTAGAAAAAAGCTGTGTTGATGCCATCTAAGTTGAGACATTCTGCACATTTGGGTTGGTGTTTGTAGTTGAAACAGATCAAGAGCAGTGGCAAATAAATGTTTTACCTTTAGTCTATGGAGCTTTAATACAAATATAAAACAGTTATAGTTCAAAAAGTACAAAAGTAACTACAATCTTTTTTACAAGCAATCTAAGTTGAGTTCGTCGTTACATGTCAATGTTGGTTTGGTGTTTGTAGCTTTAATGGTTCAAGAACAGTGGCGGATCCAAATATTTTCCATTCAAACCTATGGAGCTTTTATGAAGATTTAAAATGGTTATAGTTCAAAGAGCATGTGGTATCAAAAGGCTATATACTGTACAAGCAACCTATTCCAAGCAACCTGCATGTTTTATAGTTTTTATAGTTTTTATAGTTTGAATGACATTTCTGTATATGTGTACCAGTTGTTTTAGCTAACATTCCACTCCTTGTCACTCCTGTCATTTGCCAAAGAGACTGGTATTTCGGCAGTCTCAACGCTAAGTATGCAGCCAGCTTAGTAGCTGATTGGTTGTTGGAAACAACATTAATCTTTTCCATGACAATTGGTCAGGAGTTGTTCTCAGTTGTTATGCTCTCTCATTGTGTTTTTGTGTGGTCAGTAGTTGGTTAGGTGTGGTCAATTGTTATGTGGATGTGGTCAATAATTGTAGTTGTGTGGTTCAGTAGCTGTGTGGTTAGTTGGTTGTGGTTCAGTGGTTGTGTGGTTCAGTAGTTGTGTGGATGTGGTCAGTAATTGTAGTTGTGTGGTTTAGTAGTTGTCTTTCAGTAGGGTTGTGGTCAGGAGTTGTGGTCAGTAGTTTTGTGGTTGTGATCAGGATTTGTGGTAAGTAGTTATGGTCTCTAGTTATAGTTGTGGTGTGGTCAGTAGTTTTAATAAGTATGTACGTGTTTGGTTCAGTTGTGTGGTCAGTAGTTGTGTAGTTGTGGTCATTATTTGTGTGGCTCAGGAGTTGTGAGGTCAGTAGCTGTGGTATTATGAGCAGTAGTCTTGGTCAGTAGTTGTGTAGTTGTGGTCAGTAGTCAGTCTTTTTGGTAAGAATGTGTACGGTTCAGTAGTTTTGTGGTCAGTAGTTGTGTGGTTGCAGTCAGGAGTTGTGTTCAGTAGTTGTAGTTGTGTGGTTTTGGTCATTACTTGTGTGGTTCGGTAGTTGTGTGGTTGTGGTCAGTAGTTGTGTGGTTACAGTCAGTAGTTGTGGTTCAGTAGCTGCGGTTGCGGCCAGGAGTTGTGTTCAGTATTTGTGGTCAGTATGTTTGGTCTCTAGTTGTTGTTGTGCGGTTGTGTTCAGTAGTAGACAGTAGTTTTGTGATCAGTAATTGTGATTAGTAGTTGTGGTCTGTGGTGTTGTTGTGGCCAGTAGTTTTGTGGTCAGTAGTTGTGAGGTTCTGGTCAGTAGTTGTGTGGTTCAGTAGTTATGTTGTAAATAATTGTCTGGCTGTGGTCAGTAGTTGTGTTCAGTAGTTTTAAGTATGTGTATGGTTCAGTAATTATGGTCAGTGGTTGTATTGTTTTTGTCTGTAGTTGTGGTCAATAGTTGCAGGCAGTAGTGTTCAGGAGTTGTGTGGTTGCGGTCAGGAGTTATGGTCTGTAGTTGTGTAGTTGTGGAGTTTTGGTCATGAGTTGTGTGGCTCGGTAGTTGTGTGGTTGTGGTCAGGAGTTTAGTTCAATAGTTGTGATTAGTTGTTGTGGTCAGTATTCATGGTCTGTAGTTGTGTTGTTATGGTTAGTGGTTGTGGTCAGCAGTTGTGTGGTTCAGTAGTTATGTTGTAAATAATTGTCTGATTGTGTTCAGTAGGTGTGTGCACTCTTAGAAAATAAGTTTCTGGAAAGAACCAACAAGGGTTATATACTTGCTTCATTTAAGGCACCTCTTAGGGTTCAGAAATTCGTTCCATATAGAACCCTATATGGAACCCAAGGGTCCAATATGGAACCTATTTTGGTTCAGTGAAGAAGAACCCCTGGGGTTCTGATCAAAGAACCACACAAAAAGGTTATATATAGAATCTTTAAGGGTGCTATATATGAAGCATGTCACACCCTGATCTGTTTCACCTGTCTTTGAGATTGTCTCCACCCCTCTCCAAGTGTCACCCATCCTCCACATTATCCCTTGTGCATTTATACCTGTGTTCTGTTTGTCTGTTGCCAGTTCATCGTGTTTGTCAAGCCAACCAGCATTGTTGTGTCAGCGCCTGCTTTTCCCCAGTCTCTTTTCTCATCGTCTGGTTTTTGACCCTTGTTGTCCTGACCCTGTACCCACCTGCCTGACCACTCTGCCTGCCCCTGAGTGAGCCTGCCTGCCGTACTGTACCTTTGCCCCACCTCTGGATTACTGACCTCTGCCTGACCTGAGCCTGCCTGCCGTAATGTACCTTTGCCCATGTTGCTGTAATAAACATTGTTACTTCAACACGGTCTGCATCTGGGTCTTACCTTGGTCCCTGATAAAGTAGTACCTTTTTTTCTAAGAGTGTGGTTGTGGTCAGAGTTTAAAATACAATTGTTGCGTGTGAAAAACTTCTCATCTCACTTTCAGTTTTGGGTGAATTATGAAGCAAGTGAATGGAGACAGCTTTGCTCTATCCAATCAGAACAGCAGGATCAACCAATCTTGCCTGATGACTCCTTGCTGTCCACGTGGTCATGCTGCAGCTCCAGTTTTAACTGTTCTGCCTGCGGCTATGGAACCCTGACCTGTTCACCGGACGTGCTACCTTGTCCCATTAGAGGAAATGTCTTTGACATGGGTAGTTAAACAGCTGTATTGTTTGATTGGTATAATATATTTTGGTTCTGAGTTCAGAGTTGAAAAGCAGAGAAGTGGAGGAAGATGTCATTCACTTTTTGTCTCAGTTGTTGGCAAAGTGCTCAAAGTGAATGAAGATGGGTAAAAAGGACAAAAAGTCTAACCTTCAGTGGCGATTTTAACATGTAAATCTTGGTGGGACAAAAAAAAGAAAAAATGGGGGATGCAGGTCAGCAAAGCCACTACACTACACAACACTAACCAATACATTCATTGCACTATAACGGTGCCAAACGGTGTCCAAAAACTGTTAGGGCCGACATAAAGCTGTCCCAACAGCAGAGCTTTCTTTTCAGCACCATAGAGTGAATCCTTACACCTGTCTATCAGCGGAGCCTTGTCTGGCAGCAAAACAGTTCATTCAGCCTCATTTACTGCCTTTAATGGTTGACTTGCTTAAACAAATGTGGTTTCTACTGACAATTGAGATGTACAAATTATGTCATAAGAGAACGACGAGCAGATAAGAGGCATTCCGTAATTTTGATTAAGACATTATTAATGAGTGAGCTAAGACGGACATAGTTCGTAAAACTATTTGTTCAGCACTTTTGAATTGTACAGCGACAGAATTCCGAACATGGGCCGTTCTTACAGTAATCTCCCTGTATACCAAGCTAGAAACGTAGGATAAAGAAAGAGGGCATTTAAACAATGAAAGTTCTTACAATAATCAATGATTTCATTTCTCTAAAACAGCCTATAGGCTACATGTGCACCATCAAGTCAGAACAGTAGGCTAAGTTATGAGGGAGGAAATAACCAAATTATTAGGGTGAGACACATGGGCTACTAACCGCTTACTATACAACATACAGTTAGTATTACTTTCTTGGCTACAGTATACATACAGTGGGGAATTTTTTTTAGTTAGCCACCAATTGTGCAAGTTCTCCCACTTAAAAAGATGAGATAGGCCTGTCATTTTTATCATAGGTACACTTCAACTATGACAGACAAAATGAGAAAAAAAATCCAGAAAATCACATCGTAGGATTTTTTTATTAATTTATTTGCAAATTATGGTGGAAAATAAGTATTTGGTCACCTACAAACAAGCAAGATTTCTAGCTCTCACAGACCTGTAACTTCTTCTTTAAGAGGCTCCTCTGTCCTCCCACTCGTTACCTGTATTAATGGCACCTGTTTGAACTTGTTATCAGTATGAAAGACACCTGTACACAAGCTCAAACAGTCACACTCCAAACTCCACTATGGCCAAGATCAAAGAGCTGTCAAAGGACACCAGAAACAAAATTGTAGACCTGCACCAGGCTGGGAAGACTGAATCTGCAATAGGTAAGCAGCTTGGTTTGAAGAAATCAACGGTGGGAGCAATTATTAGGAAATGGAAGACATACAAGACCACTGATAATCTCCCTCGATCTTGGGCTCCACGCAAGATCTCACCCCGTGGGGTCAAAATGATCACAAGAACGGTGAGCAAAAATCCCAGAACCACACGGAGGGACCTAGTGAATGACCTGCAGAGAGCTGGGACCAAAGTAACAAAGCCTACCATCAGTAACACACTATGCCGCCAGGGACTCAAATCCTGCAGTGCCAGACGTGTCCCCCTGCTTAAGCCAGTACATGTCCAGGCCTGTCTGAAGTTTGCTAGAGAGCATTTGGATGATCCAGAAGAAGATTGGGAGAATGTCATATGGTCAGATGAAACCAAAATATAACTTTTTGGTAAAAACTCAACTCGTCGTGTTTGGAGGACAAAGAATGCTGAGTTGCATCCAAAGAACACCATACCTACTGTGAAGCATGGGGGTGGAAACATCATGCTTTGGGGCTGTTTTTCTGCAAAGGGACCAGGACTACTGATCCGTATAAAGGAAAAAAAATGAATGGGGCCATGTATCCTGAGATTTTGAGTGGAAAACCTCCTTCCATCAGCAAGGGCATTGAAGATGAAACGTGGCTGGGTCTTTCAGCATGACAATGATCCCAAACACACCACCCGGGCAACGAAGGAGTGGCTTTGTAAGAAGCATTTCAAGGTCCTGGAGTGGCCTAGCCAGTCTCCAGATCTCAACCCCATAGAAAATCTTTGGAGGGAGTTGAAAGTCCATGTTGCCCAGCAACAGCCCGAAAACATCACTGCTCTAGAGGAGATCTGCATGGAGGAATGGGCCAAAATTCCAGCAACAGTGTGTGAAAAACTTGTGAAGACTTACAGAAAATGTTTGACCTCTGTCATTGCCAACAAAGGTTATATAACAAAGTATTGAGATAAACGTTTGTTATTGACCAAACACTTATTTTCCACCATGTGATTTTCTGGATTTTTTTCTCATTTTGTCTGTCATAGTTGAAGTGTACCTATGATGAAAATTACAGGCCTCTCTCATCTTTTTAAGTGGGAGAACTTGCACAATTGGTGGCTGACAAAATACTTTTTTGCCCCACTGTATCTCCCTGGCATATTTGGACTCACATTGTTGTGCTGTGTTCACTTGAACAGAAAGGTTGCGCGGCGGTACTTCTTGTGGGATCTAGAAATAAGCCCGAAATCCCAACTAGGAATTCTGATTTGGATAACCATTCAAAATAATTCTCAGTATTTTCCCAATCGGAGCTAGTTTTACCCACTTGTCTTGAAGTTTCCCGTTGTCTTGCACTCACTGAAGTCTGAGATTTCCCAGTTATGAGTTTCCAGTTGTTTTGAACGCGGCAGAAGTCATGCTGGATTGACAGATTGGCCAATGGATTCAAATGTTTTTGCCCATGGTGTTACCACCTTTTTCATGATATCCAATTGGTAGTTACGATCTTCTCTCATCGCTGCAACTCCCCTACGGACTCGGCGAAGGTCGAGAGCCAAGCCACAATGCTTCTTGACACACTGGTCGCTTAACCTGGAAGCCAGCCGCACCACTGTGTCGGAGGAAGCACTGTCGACCTGACAACCAAGTCAGCTTGCAGGCACCCGGCCCGCCACAAGGAGTCGCTAGAGCATGATGAGACAAGGACATCGCGGCCGGCCAAACCTTCCCCTAACCCGGTCGATGCTGGGCCAATTGTGCATTGCCTCATGGGTCTCCCGGGCACAGACACAGCCTGGGATCGAACCTGGGGTTGCAGTGGCGCCTTAGCACTCATTGTTGAATTTGTGGTTTCCAACTTGTTGTGTAATGTTCATGTCCAATGGCCGATGAGCACCGATATGTTTTATCTATAATTTCTCTTCATATGACAAGGATTGAAAAGGATTTGATAGTAGATTGCTGACTTAATGCATGATGATTACTGCTTGTCTAGCTTGATAGCTAAGATTATGAAAGTATGATTTTGACATGAACAGTCCAATCAAAGCCACGGTAGATATAATGTGATTTGATGTAATTTTATCTGTGGCCAATGACCTTAAGCCTTCCTGGATGGGCACTTTTAATCTATAACAGTCTTGAATTTTCGAGCTCTATCTGTCGACTTTGTGGTGACGTAGTGTCCCTATGAGTGAGAGAACACTGTTGATCACGGCTCAACTGGAGAACATTACCAACCCCTATGCTCCGTGTCTTCCGCAGGCTGCCTCACCACCACAGAAAGCATTGAGCTAGGCTAAAACACGTGCATTTTGGAGCTGCCTTAACTCCTTAATGCATAGGGGACGATTGCGTCCCACTTGGCCAAAAGCCAGGGGAAATGGAGCGCGGGAAATTCAAATAACATGATATAAAAATCTAACTTTCATTAAATCACACATGTAAGATTCTAAATTAAAGCTACACTCGTTGTGAATCCAGCCAACATGTCAGATTTTAAAAAGGCTTTTTGGCAAAAGCATAAGAAGCTATTATCTGATGATAGCACAACAATAAACAAAGAGAGTAGCATATTTCAACCCTGCAGGCGCAACACAAAACGCAGAAATAAAATATAAAACATGCCTTACCTTTGACGAGCTTCTTCACTTATAAAAAATATTAAATTCCAATCCAATTCACATCCTAAAATTCTTTACATTCATACCCCAAACACAATTACTCTTAACTTTAATTCATTAATTCCTGTTTAGGTTATAATTATGTAGTTGACTGTTGCCCGCTAAAGCCCCATAGGAGACTAAAACATGAGTCTTTAAAGACTGGTATAACTCATTAGAAGTTACTTTATACCCATGGTCAAAATACAGTCACCCAGTGTAAGAAGGGCTAATAGAAAGGCCAAACTATTGCAACTGACATTAATGCTAATTATTGGAAAATGACTGAAACAAGCTAGCATATCTACAACATTAAATTCTCTAAACCCTTATGATATTGTCAGGAGTGTCTTTTTCAAAAATAAAAATGTTCAGGAGTTAACAATTCGCTTTTTGTTGATAAAAGGAATGTACCGCTATCATTTCATTTTACGCTTGGCATTCGTTTTCTGTCCAGTACGAAGTTATACAATTACCATGTAGTTCAAACCATTACATTCACTTCAACAGGCAAGTTACAAAACTATATTGTGGTATTCAGTATATTTTGTGTATTTTTGCAGTGTATTTTTGCACTTTACTGTCCTGTATTACAGGAGAAATTATGAAACAGGAGTGCATGGATTCTCTTTCAACAGTTCTCTTAATTATGAGAACACACAGGTGCAGAATCACATATGGTCCCAGTGCAAAGCGAACATGTTTCACTGCCATCTACTGGCCAACAGTTGTATAAATGCCTTGCTTTAGCGAAACCTTGGGAGGACTGACATTTCAGTAAAAGCATCCTTTCCCAATACAAAGAAACAATACATAAACACAAATGTGACCATACGTTTTGTGTGTGTCACACTACCATGTTGTGCTGCTACCATGATGTGCTGCTGCCATGTTGTGTTGCTGCCATGCTGTGTTGTCATGTGTTGCTGCCATGTTATGTTGTTGTCTTAGGTCTCTCTTGTTGTGATGTATGTTTTGTCCTATATATATTTTTTAAACCCAGCCCCCATCCCCGCAGGAGGCATTTTGCTTTTTGGTAGGCTGTCATTGTAAATAAGAAATTGTTCTTAACTGACTTGACTAGTTAAATAAAAAATACAAAAATAAATACAAATTGGTCCTTGCTATTTGGGATCCCGAGACCTCCAACTCTGACATCACCCCATTGATGTTGAAATTTAAAATGGTTAAGGTAAAGGTTAGGTAAGGGTTAAGTTTGGGGTTTAGTGAAGGAGTTAAGGTTAGGATTAGTGTTTAGATAGGGACCATAGAATTCTTATGATGGGATAAAGGTCAGCTATTTTGGTCGGGGAGTTGGCCAACCATGGATTGCCAGTGATGTGATAAGATGTTGTATAAAAAAATGAATTTGAATAATTTATCTGCAATGTATGTTTGCTAGCCAGCCAGTTTGAGAGATTCCATGAATATTTGTAATTCACTGACAATATGCCAACATTCCACTGAAATCAGTTGATGATAGGATTTAGACAAGTTGTAAATGCAACAAGTACTAATATTGTGTCATATAATAGCGCTCACAGCTTTCCAAGAAAACAAAAATGTTGACATTTGTGGTTTGTTTATATATATTTTAGAGGCAAATTTATACATAAAATTGCTATGTTCATTTTCCTAACCTGCTATATAAATTATCCTAACATGTTACAAAAAAAGTCAATTATTGACTTTAATTTGACAAATGCTGGATCCCTTCTACCTATGGAACGCCGTTTGGGTCTTTGCGTGTCAAAAAACACTATCTGACGTGTCAAATAAGCTTCTTGACCAATCAGGATCTGAATATGACTGCACAGCACATAATAATTTAATGCGTTCATAAACGTTTTACATAGTGTAATCAATGTGTAATAACTATCACTCATATTTCGTATGTCACAACGATTCATCGATAAGTATGCTATGATGCTGGTAAAGTTATCTCACGCACCTACAGTGCTAGTCATGAAAAAAGCTAGCTCGTTCACGGATGTGTAACCGGTGTGAAATGCCTGGCTACTTATAGCTTTTCAGTCGGTGACGTCACTCACTCTGAGACCTTGAAGTAGTTGTTTCCCCGCTGCTTTTTTATTTATTTATTTAGTATTTTTTCAAACCTTTATTTAACTCGGCAAGTCAGTTAAGAACAAATTCTTATTTTCAATGACGGCCTAGGAACAGTGGGATAACTGCCTTGTTCAAGGGCTGAACGACAGATTTGTACCTTTTTACCTTTGTGGAGCGATAGGTAACAATGCTTCAGGGGTGACAGTTGTTGATGTGTGCAGATGGCCCCTGGTTTGAGCCCAGGTAGGGGCGAGGAGAGGTATGGAAGCAATACTGTTACATATACTGTTACAGCAATACTGTTCTTCCCCGAAAACATTGCAACAAGACATAATCTGTTTCAATAGCTAGCTAGCTAGGTGTCATCATCTAAAATAACCGTAATTTGTAAAAACAGTTCTTATTTGATTAATGGTGATCAGACCCATCTATGTGAAGCTAGCGACAATAAGGATTGGCCACAATAGTGGACTTTGCGGTTAGCCTTCAAAATAAAAGTATGTATTTGACAGTGACGCAAATGAATACAAATAATATGCCATAATTGAATAGATCATGCCAATCATGCTTTTATATAAAATCAACAAAAGACAATAATTTGTTAATTTGGCAAAAATCTGTTGAAATCACACTGGATGTATTATACTTTAGAATTGCATTGGGGGCATACATATTTCACTGTACAGCCTTACCTATGGATTGTGGATCAATGACATGGGGTATCGGTCTACTCAGTGACACCCAGAGATCATTAGTGTCGTAGTTATTGCGGGACTCTGAAACAACTGTGAATAGAGTCACATTTATTGTCAACCTATGTGTATTGAACACTATTCCCGAGTAAAAAATAAATAAAAAATACTGCGTGGATGTTTTGGAGTCTGATAACTCTGAGGAGGACGTTGGGAAAACATATATTGGGTATTGAGTAGACTGATACCCCATTTCATTGATCCCCAATCTTTAGGTAAAGCTGTAGAGTGCAATATGAATGTTAATACACACAATATGCTGACTGGAGAGGTGCTTTCACAGTCACAGTTCCCGCGATAAGAGCTACAATGCTAATATTTGCGTAAACTCTTCACAGTTGTGTTCTGTGGGTGTCACAGAGTAGATTGATGACCCATTTCATTGCTTCACATTCCAATCTTGTTTAACATGATCTCGTCTAAATATGTCATGATTCCACCAATTGTAACCGTCTGGATCACTTTTACTTGTATTTTGAAGGGAATCCGCAAATTACACTATTGTGCCTAATCCTTATTGTGGCTAGTCTCACAAAACAACCCGGTCTGGGCGAGCCTCACAAGCCAGATTAAGCTAGCTGGCTGCTTATAACGTTATATTTAGGCAACGAGGTTAATAAGTAGCTGGCTAGCTATTTATTTTCATGAACAGGAGTTCAATTTCAATAGGCAAACATCAAGTTGCTACCAAGCTAATACTTACTCACAAGGATTCCTACATCATTGCAAGAATAATGAGAAGGACTGCAGTTTCTACTGGTCATTGTTTTCAGTCTAAAGCTAGCTAGCTAACCCAGGAGTTGCGGTCGAACAAATAATGCGTTATTACCAAATCAAATCAATACCAACGCGGTATTGCAAACACATCGTTCGTGGCCGGTTTTTTGTACATTTGTACATTTTTTGTACAGCTTTGACAGTGTTTCTGATAGTAGTGTGGCGCTTGGTTTACACGTACAAATTCAGAACACACAACATTCTCTAGTAGAGCTGTGTTATTTGACGTGTATCTTTTTTGGCGTTCCATATTACACCAGCTCTCGAAGGTGGTCACGTGTCAGCCAGGTTTAGTTGAACTATACAAGGCAAATAAAATGAGCTTTGTTTGGATAAAAATTAGAGTGCACATTTAACCACGGCATGCATAATGGGTTATGTAAGCTCGTTGTTTAAATTCGCTAACCATCAGCGCCCCCATTCTGATGTAGGCACGATTTCACCGGCTGTGCTACTGATAGTAGTGGTGGCGCTTGGTTAACACGTACAATACAGAACACACAACATTCTATAATAGAGCTGTGTTATTTGACGCGTATCAATTTTGGCGTTCCATATTACACCAGCTCTCGAAGGTGTTGATGACCCACGTAGTCACGTGGGTCGCGCGCCAGCCAGGCTTAATTGAACTATTCAAGGCAAATACAATGGGCTTTGTTTGGATAAAAATTAGAGTGCTCATATAACCACGGCATGCATAATGGGTTATGTAGCTCGTTGTAGTGATGGGTCGTTCGCGAACGACTCGGCTCTAAGAGCCGGCTCGCATATCAGAAGAGCCGAATCTATTTATAAAAAAATAAAGATATGAATAATCAAAAGATTTAAATGATTAGAATTAACTAATTCAAATAACGAATGGATGCTGTTTGACGAGAGATCAACTGGGGATGCAGCATGAAGGAATCCCTTTAGCAGATGCCATAATGGAGGTCCGATCATATTTGGAGGAGTCACTCCAAAGATCTGCAGATCCTCTGAGATGGTGGAAGAACAAAGCCTCTGTCTACCCACGTCTTACTAAAGTCATGACAGGGAGACTCTGCATTGTGGCCACATCCGTTCCCTCTGAGAGGGTCTTCTCAAAAACGGGAAAAACAATTACTGAGAGAAGAAACCGCATCAGCCCCTCGAAAGTGAGGCAGCTTGCATTTCTGAATGCAAATCTCTCATAAAAGCAAAATATAGTCAGTATTGCTGTGTGCTGCTGGTTATAACATGGCAATAAAGAAGAAAGAGAAAAGAGGGACGTTTAATGTTTTAAGTGGGATGCAGCAGTTTTGCACATTGTTTTTTTATTTTGGTGCAATGTTCTTTGATATTATTATGTTGTTCAGATTGTATTCGTTTTGAATTGTTACATGTATATGCACTTTGTTTATTTACATTAAAAAGTTATACTTTAAATGTGCATGTGTAATAGCATCCTTCTTTTTTACATTTATTTCTATTTGTGGGATGCTGCAGTTTTGCAAATGATTTATTTTCCTTTGATAATGTGCAATATTCTATTATGCTTTTCAAATTGTAGTAGTTTTGAATGTTTAGATTTATATGCACTTTGTTTATACACATTAAAAAGTTGTACTTTAAATGCACATGTTTAATAGCATTCTTTTTCATAACAAACCAATGCATTTTAAATACATTGTGGTAAAGGTAGAGTATGATTTCATTTGATCATTTAATTAGAAATGTTTTAACACCAATCAGAGTCAAACTATCGCAAACTGACTTGAAAAAATACAAAACATATTTTTTTTAAAGAGCCGTTTGGGAGCCAAAAGAGCCGTCTCTTTTAGGTGAGCTGAGCCGAACGAGCCGGCTCACTGAAAAGAGCCGTTATGCTCATCGTTGTTTAAATCAGCGCCTTTCGGATGTAGGCACGATTTCACCGGGTTGTCTAAGATATATAAATAGCCCCTTTCGTGTGGGTTTGTTACATGTGTACCACCGTTTCTGATGAGTACTTCGGGCACGTCGGGACGGGGCACTTTGGCACAAAACACGTTTTCACAGGTAAGTTCTTATAATAGCTAGCTAGTAACATTCCTCGTGTTGATTTCAATACTGTATACATGATACTGTATGTTATATAGCCTTTTTGCCACATAGGCAGCTAAGCCCGATAACTAACGACAGTAAGATAACTAGCTAAGTTAGCTTTGCCAGTTTTGACCACTTGATCATACAATTTAAAGTGTTTTTTTTAGTTATTGAATTTATCTCGGCCACATTGACCATTTTTATTTATTTACCCGTTATTTAACCAGGTAAGTTGGCTGAAAACACCTTCTCATTTCCAGCAACGACCTGGGGAATAGTTATAAATGAACCATTAACATGCCTTTAAAAATATGGAACGACCCATTTTCATTCATTTGGCCAGCTACCAGCATTTTTCAATGATATTGTCAGGTACCAAATGTGCAGCTAGCCTTTAGTTGTGTTTGCACATAATGACTGTATCCTTGAGAAAGTCAGAGGTACGATTTCCCTTTGAGAATGACTGACACAAGTCATTGGCCTGTTAAGAGCCCCGATGCTCAATCTGAACAGTAACATTCGTCCTCTGCCTAACTGTTTTGGATGCATACGGAGTTTCTTTCATATCAGTGAGGGGAAAAAATATATCGATTTTTTTAAAATGAGCTATCTAGTATGCTGCGAACACCTGTGTGTAAGCTAACTCTGGAAGTGTAGCAGAAGTGTAGTTTTGGAGGGACTTATAGCTATATGGATCTGTGCAAAACGGCTACAGTACAGTGAGTGTGTATATACAGTGGGACAAAAAAAGTCAGCCACCAATTGTGCAAGTGCTCCAAATTAAAAAGATGAGAGAGGCCTGTAATTTTCATCATAGGTACACTTCAACTATGACAGAGAAAATGAGAAAAAAAATCCAGAAAATCACATTGTAGGATTTTTTATGAATTAATTTGCAAGTATTTGGTCAATAACAAAAGTTTATCTCAATACTTTGTTATATACCCTTTGTTGGCAATGACAGAGGTCAAACGTTTTCTGTAAGTCTTCACAAGGTTTTCACACACTTGCTGGTATTTTGGCCCATTCCTCCATGCAGATCTCCTCTAGAGCAGTGATGTTTTGGGGCTGTTGCTGGGCAACATGGACTTTCAACTCCCTCCAAAGATTTTCTATGGGGTTGAGATCTGGAGACTGGCTAGGCCACTCCAGGACCTTGAAATGCTTCTTACGAAGCCACTCCTTCATTGCCCGGGCGGTGTGTTTGGGACCATTTTCATACTGAAAGACCCAGCGACGTTTCATCTTCAATGCCCTTGCTGATGGAAGGAGGTTTTCACTCAAAATCTCACGATACATGGCCCCATTCATTCTTTCCTTTATACGGATCAGTCGTCCTGGTCCCTTTGCAGAAAAACAGCCCCAACGCATGATGTTTCCACCCCTATGCTTCACAGTAGGTATGGTGTTCTTTGAATGCAACTCAGCATTCTTTGTCCTCCAAATACAGGTAAATAAATACAAGTGACAAATACAGGTAACGATGGGAGGACAGAGGAGCCTCTTAAAGAAGAAGTTACAGATCTGTGAGAGCCAGAAATCTTGCTTGTTTGTAGGTGACCAAATACTTATTTTCCACCATAATTTGCAAATAAATTCATTAAAAATCCTACAATGTGATTTTCTGGATTTTTTTCCCCCTCATTTTGTCTGTCATAGTTGAAGTGTACCTATGATGAAAATGACAGGCCTCTCTCATCTTTTTAAGTGGGAGAACTTGCACAATTGGTGGCTGACTAAATACTTTTTTGTACCACTGTATATTGTAGCGACCCGCACAGACAGCTGTTTGTTATGTGTTAGGCTAGTAGGTGGTTGTATTGTACTTACCAGTACCCAGTGTTCGCGGGGTCCGACATGTCAATCAACCTGCTATCTGCCAATCACGGGAATGCCTGGAATGTTCTGATGCCGGGCTTCCTGGCGGTTGGCAGAGTGGCGTGGAGGGGGGTTGGGCAGGGGGATGGAGCATTGGAAGTTAAGACCAGGTTTAGCCTTTGTTTTCTCTCTTATGTCTGGACTTCACAAGAGAAGGTCACGGTTGGCTTGTGGGGTATCTTTCGTTTATTTGGTGTGGGCTACGGCCAAACAGTAGCCTGTGTAAAGTTGGGTTAATAAACCGTCAATTCGTAAACTCAACCCTCTGTCTGGACAATTGTTCCTTTATGATCTAGTCAGGTCATTACAATATATATATATTTTTATCTGAAGGATTCTTTCTCGCTGAAAGATAAGGGCCATATGTTTGGAAAGCCATATTACAAGCAATGATTATTGACGTTTCTAAACATTAAAACACAGCGTCGGGATTGTAGTTCACATGAGTCAGTGGTGGGCGGAGCTATTGGCTGAAAACTGTAGGAAGAAGGCAGAATGTTGTAGGCTACGACTAGCCCAATAATGGAATAAAGGAGCCTAACGTTGCTCCTTATAGTCCAAGGACATTACATTCCTAGGCGAATTGGCTCTAGAAGACAAAACATTCAAATGCACCATTTAAACATGAATCGATTCTCAATTGCAGTACGGTTCTAGAAACACATCCCTCTTTCATATCACATCAAAATAATTTTCCAAATGCAGTGGTGTAAAAATAAAGTACTACTAAGTAATTTTCGGGGTATCTTTACTTTACTATTAATATTTTTGGCAACTTTTACTAACCTACATTCCTAAATAAAATCAAGTACTTTTTACTCCATACATTTTCCCTGATACCCAAAAGTACTCATTACATTTTGACAGAAAAATGGTCTAATTCACACACTTGTCGAGAACATCCCTACTGCCTCTGCTCAGGCGGACTCACTAAACACAAATGCTTTATCTGTCATTAAAACAAATTCCATTTTGCCGTCTAGTTTGCTTAATATAAGGAACTTGAAATGATTTATACTTTTACTTTGGATACTTATGTAGATTTTAGCAATTCCATTGACTTTTTGATACTTAAAGTATTTGGTTTTAAATATACTTAAGAGTTTTACTCAAGTAGTATTTTACTGGGTGGCTTGTACTTGAGTAATTTTCTATTAAGGCATCTTTTACACCACTGCCCAAATGTAAGTACACTGTTTTAACGCCATTGCAGCCAACAGTATTTTTCAGTGACAACACGTTTGGGGCGTCCGTCTTCCGTTTACACATGTTTTCGGAGATGCATATAGCTAATTAGCATAGGTAGCTATTCCACTCGGTCTTTCGTCTGTTTTCTGTAAAGAACCTCTGTAATATGGAAGTGTGGGAAACCTAACCCTATAAAGTTTTGTATCAATTGAATATATATTATTTCTCGCTGATGTGAAAGATAAGGTCCTTATGCTTCCAAACCCTATCTGTAATGTTGCATGTTTAAACAGCAAATCTGTCTGCAAAATATTTTTCCCCTTCCAGACCAAAGCCTTCACCACAGTTGCCTTACAGCACCACCTCCAGGCTCCCTAACCCTGCACTCTGAATCCCTGCTGTCACCATGCAAGCCCGTAGGGTCACCGTTCACCGCATCAGCAAGACCGTCACCTTGTACCTGAATGACGCAGCCTCACCTAAACCCTCCCCTGGCCCTCTGTCTGCCCTGAACGATGCAGCCAGTACCTCTCCATCCCTAGCCCTTACCTCTGCCCCAACCAAGCCCCTGCTGCTGATGCTGCCCTGGTTGGGGTCGCGACCTCAGGCTGTGGCCAAGTACTGTGAGATCTACTTCCGTACAGGCTTTGACGTGCTCATAGTGGAGAGTGCGGTGAGGAAGGGACAACGTTCATGGGTGGAAAATCTGTAACAATTTAAACATTCTGTTTAGAATACTCCTCTCTATGGTCTCCTTTCTCTCTTATATACCTCTTATATCTCCTCTCCTCTACCCTAGGTGAGTCAGTTTCTGTGGCCTCGCTGGGGCCTGGACTACGGGGCGAGGGTACTAGATCTCCTGCAGAGTGACTGCTTTGTGTCACGCCCCCTGCTCGTGCATGCCTTCTCCATAGGAGGGTACACCTTCACCCAGCTGTTGGTGCATGTGTCCCGTGACACACAGAAGTACTATGGCTTCACTCAGAGGATCAGAGGCCACATCTATGACAGCCTTGTGCTGGGCTCACTGGAGAGGATGGCTACAGGTGAGTCTGGGGGACAGGGGTTACCGTGAGCGGATACCGACCAGGTGTAACACATCTGACAGCCTAGCATTGTCTAGTATAGCCTGGTTAGAGGTTATATGATGTTGTCCTTTATCCTCAGGACATTTATACTGAACAAAAATATAAATGCAACAATTTCAATGATTTTACTGAGTTAGTTCATAAAAGAAAATCATTGAAATTAATTCATTAGGCCCAAGTCTATGGATTTCACATGACTGGGATGGTATAGGCCCGCCCTCTTGGGAGCCAGGCCCAGCCAATCCAAATGAGTTTTTCCCCACAAAAGGGCTTTATTACAGGCAGAAGTACTCCTCAGTTTCATCACCTGTCCGGGTGGCTGGTCTCAGACTGTCCCGCAGGTATGGAAACCAACTGTGGAGGTCCTGGGCTGGAGTGGTTATGCGTGGTCTGCGGTTATGAGGCCAGTTGGATGTACTTCCAAATTCCCTAAAATGATGTTGGAGAGGGCTTATGGTAGAGAAATGAACATGAAATTATCTGGCAACAGCCCTGGTGGACATTCCTGGAGTCAGCATGCCAATTGCACACTCCCTCAACTTGAGACATCTATGGCATTGTTGTGACAACTGCACATTTTAGTGGACTTTTGACCCCAGCACAAGGTGCACCTGTGAAACGATCATTCTATTTAATCAGCTTCTTGATATGCCACACCTGTCAGGTGGATGGATTATCTTGGCAAATGAGAAATGTTCACTTAAAGGGATGTAAACAAATGTCTGCACATAATTTGAGAGAAGCTATTTGTGCATGTGGAAAATTCTGTGATCTTTTATTTCAGCTCCGGAACCGTAGGACCAACACTTTACGTGTTGCGTTTTCATATTTTTTGTTCACTACATTTTGTCATTGATTATCTCCTCAGGTCTAGGTAAGATCCTGCTCCCCCGGCTGGAGAGCCAGGTGAAATGGGCCAGTATGCTCTACTTCAGAGCCTTCAAACACCACACAGTCGACTACTTCAACAACGGCATTGATGTCTTCTGGAATAACCCTGTCACCGCACCCGCCCTCGTCTTCTTCTGCCAGAACGACGCACTGTGCGACCCGGAGGGCATGGAGGAGATCATCGCCTACTGGAGAAAACGAGGGATGGAGGTGACAGACAGGAAATGGGAGGAGTCAACACATGCAGGCCACCTGAGACGACACCCCCAGGAGTACCTGTCTACCTTGGAGACCTTCCTAAAGACTCTCGGTATGGTCCCTCTCAAGGCCAAGATGTGATGCTAGGCAGGACCCACACAGCTGTGGTCCGGTCCAGAAACAATCCCTAACCCTATCCACTACCCCTTAGGCCCTCGGCATGGACCCCCAGCAAGGCCAAGTGACAACAGGGCATAGCTGTGGTCCAGTCCAGAAATAGCCTCTAGCCCCTACCCCCTAAGCACTCAGGACCCCCTCAAGACCAGGATGTGACTGCAGGACGTGACAGTTTGCACTTCACTTACCTACAAGTTCCACGTTTTAGTACTCTAGGTATAGTGGGGACTTATTGTATACAGTTTTACATTCTTGGAAAAACAGTAAATTAACTCTTGTTTGGTAGACTTTTTGCAAAAGGAGTCATTGTTTAGATGTTTCGGAATTGTACCAGAAATGTCATGTGATATAGCCTCTGCATTACGTAGGTTACGTAGTGCTCTGAATACCTCAACAGCACCAATCTCTAATAGTATCCACTTCATTTTCAAACGCTTTTAAACACTGAAGCCAAACTTTCTCCGCATTATCATAATTTGTATGCTCGCCACTAGAGATCCCTGCCTTAGCATGTTTCTGTTAGCTGATAAATCCTGAGAAAATACCCCATGTTGCTGGCCTGCTAATGTGCCTGGACCTTGAAGGCTAAAAATTTGAGGGGAAAAAACAATGTATCCAAATGATTGTCCAATCAGGCAGGCCAGATGCAATCAATTTGAAATGAATATGCATTCAAAACACCAGGCTTTTGAGCAGTTATTCAAATGACAGGCTTTTCACTGCAGTCTACAGCCTAGACTAGAGTTTTGTACTCACTTGAAAACAATAACATTCTTCATTACGTTGTTGTAGGCTACATTTCTTGTCCCTAAAAGGCTGAAACTATAGGGTAGCTTTTCAAGCTGGTACCAGGGGACTGGGAGGGAGCGCACTCAGCTCAGCCTCAGGAGCACAGTGTAGGCTCCCTATGATTTTGTTATCTGATAAAACATAAATATTTTGTGTAAATTTACGGGATATATTCACTGCAGTATTGAGCTTATGAATTATGGGCTAATATGCATATGCTTCTAATTTAGACTATAGTCTACATCCCAAGCCTGTCTGTCTTTGTTCTGTTGCGCAATTACGCACCAGGCCTCTCCGCTGCCTGTTCCTCTTAAATCTTGTGGAGTCCCAAGAAAAGCAAGACTACAAAAGCTTGTTGGACACTTACAGTTGAAGTCATATGTTTACATACACCTCAGCCAAATGCATTTAAACTCAGTTTTTCACAATTCCTGACATTTAATCCTAGTAAAAATTCCATGTCTTGGGTCAGTTAGGATCACCAGTTTATTTTAAGAATGTGAAATGTGAGAATAATAGTAGTGATTTATTTCAGCTTTTATTTCTTTCATCACATTCCCTGTGGGTCAGAAGTTTACACACACACACACACACACACACACACACACACACACACACACACACACACACACACACACACACACACACGCGCAATTAGTATTTGGTAGCATTGCCTTTTAAATTGTTTAACTTGGGTCAAATGTTTCGGGTAGCCTTCCACAAGCTTCCCACAATAAGTTGGGTGAATTTTGGCCCACTCATCCTGACAGAGCTGGTGTAACTAAGTTTCGAGGCCTCCTTGCTCACACAGGATTTTTCAGTTCTGCCCACAAATGTTCTGTAGGATTGAGGCCAGGCTTTGTGATGGCCACTCCAATACCTTGACTTTGTTGTCCTTAAGCCATTTTGCCACAACTTTGGAAGTATGCTTGGGGTCATTGTCCATTTGGAAGACCCATTTGCAACCAAGCTTTAACTTCCTGACTGATGTCTTGAGATGTTGCATCAATATATCCATATACTTTTCCTTGCTCATGATGCAATCTATTTTGTGAACTGCACCAGTGCCTCCTGCAGCAAAACACCCCCAAAACATGATGCTTGCACCTCCGTGCTCCACGGTTGGGATGGTGTTCTTCGCTTGCAAGCCTCCCCCTTTTTCCTCCAAACATAACGACGGTCATTATGGTCAATCAGTTCTATTTTTGTTTCATCAGACCAGAGGACATTTCTCCAAAAAGTACGATCTTTGTCCCCATTTGCAGTTGCAAACCGTACTCTGGCTTTTTTTTATGGCGGTTTGGAGCAGTGGCTTCTTCCTTGCTGAGCGGCCTTTCAGGTTATGTTGATATAGGACATGTTTCAGTGTGGATATAGATACTTTTGTACTCGTTTCCTCCAGCATCTTCACAAGGTCCGTTGTTGTTCTGGGATTGATTTGCACTTTTCTCACCAAAGCACGTTCATCTCTAGGAGACAGAACGCGTCTCCTTCTTGAGCATGGTCCAATGGTGTTTTATACTTGCGTACTATTGTGGTACCTTCAGGAATCTGGAAATTGCTCCCAAGGATGAACCAGACTTGTGGAGGTCTAAGAGGCACTGAGTTTGAAGCAAAGAGGCACTGAGTTTGAAGGAAGGAGGCACTGAGTTTGAAGGTAGGAGGCACTGAGTTTGAAGGAAGGAGGCACTGAGTTTGAAGGAAGGAGGCACTGAGTTTGAAGGAAGGAGGCACTGAGTTTAAAGGTAGGAGGCACTGAGTTTCAAGGTAGGAGGCACTGAGTTTGAAGTTAGGAGGCACTGAGTTTGAAGGTAGGAGGCACTGAGTTTGAAGGAAGGAGGCACTGAGTTTGAAGTTAGGAGGCACTGAGTTTGAAGGTAGGAGGCACTGAGTTTGAAGGTAGAAGGCACTGAGTTTGAAGTTAGGAGGCACTGAGTTTGAAGGTAGGAGGCACTGAGTTTGAAGGTAGGCCTTGAAATACATCCACAGGTACACCTCTAATTGACTCAAATGGTGTCAATTAGCCTATCGGAAGCTTCAAAGACATGACATCATTTTCTGGAATTTTCCAAGCTGTTTAAAGGCACAGCAACTTAGTGTATGTAAACTTCTGACCCACTGGAATTATGATACAGTGAAATCATCTGTTTGTAAAAAATTGTTGGAAAAATTACGTGTCATGCACAAAGTAGATGTCCTAACCGACTTGCCAAAACTATAGTTTGTTGACAGGAAATTTGTGGAGTGGTTGAAAAATGTGTTTTAATGACTCCAACCTAAGTAGATGTAAACTTCTGACTTCAACTGTATTTAGACTACTAATAGCCTATTGGATGAGAGATACACTCTTGCTGAATATAAAGTAGTCTACAGCATTAAGATTGTGTGGGGAGGAGACGCACATATTTTCCAATAGGCCAATCTTAACACTGGGCTACATCCTAACAAAATACATCAGGAGTGGCCTGCTAATGTACCTTTCTGGAACTTCTAAACTGTTGAGAAAAGACCCAAACGGATCCAAATGGTTGCACAATCAGGCCTAGGCTGTTGGCCAATGCAGTTATTTTGACATGAAATAAAACAGGACATTTGAGAGGTTATTCAAATAAGTCTACATCACTGCAGATTACAGCCTATGGACAAGAATTGTGTACTCACTTGGTAACAATAATAAATCCTCATTGCACTGTGTTGTAGCCCAGGTATACACATTTTGTCTAAACTCAAGCTTTGCGTGCCATGGGGACAACCACGCAGCCTGGAGGAACGCGCAGTACAGATATTCAATTTCATAATCTGGTAACCTTTTTTTTTCTTGTACTTTGATTGGTAAATCTTTAGCTTATAGCACTAATATTTTCTATGAATGGCCTAATATCTAGCTAATATGCACAACCGGCTATAGCAGGAGTAGGCAATCCTGGTCCTGGGTGCTGCAGGCACTTCATGTTTTTGATTTAACTGATCTGGAAGACCAGGTACAATGCCTTGCGAAAGTATTCGGCGCCCTTGAACTTTGCGACCTTTTGCCACATTTCAGGCTTCAAACATAAAGATATAAAACTGTATTTTTTTGTGAAGAATCAACAACAAGTGGGACACAATCATGAAGTGGAACGACATTTATTGGATATTTCAAACTTTTTTAACAAATCAAAAACTGAAAAATTGGGCGTGCAAAATTATTCAGCCCCTTTACTTTCAGTGCACCAAACTCTCTCCAGAAGTTCAGTGAGGATCTCTGAATGATCCAATGTTGACCTAAATGACTAATGATGATAAATACAATCCACCTGTGTGTAATCAAGTCTCCGTATAAATGCACCTGCACTGTGATAGTCTCAGAGGTCCGTTAAAAGCGCAGAGAGCATCATGAAGAACAAGGAACACACCAGGCAGGTCCGAGATACTGTTGTGAAGAAGTTTAAAGCCGGATTTGGATACAAAAAGATTTCCCAAGCTTTAAACATCCCAAGGAGCACTGTGCAAGCGATAATATTGAAATGGAAGGAGTATCAGACCACTGCAAATCTACCAAGACCTGGCTGTCCCTCTAAACTTTCAGCTCATACAAGGAGAAGACTGATCAGAGATGCAGCCCATGAAAGGCCCATGATCACTCTAGATGAACTGCAGAGATCTACAGCTGAGGTGGGAGACTCTTTCCATAGGACAACAATCAGTCGTATATTGCACAAATCTGGCCTTTATGGAAGAGTGGCAAGAAGAAAGCCATTTCTTAAAGATATCCATAAAAAGTGTTGTTTAAAGTTTGCCACAAGCCACCTGGGAGACACACCAAACATGTGGAAGAAGGTGCTCTGGTCAGATGAAACCAAAATTGAACTTTTTGGCAACAATGCAAAACGTTATGTTTGGCATAAAAGCAACACAGCTCATCACACTGAACACACCATCCCCACTGTCAAACATGGTGGTCGCAGCATCATGGTTTGGGCCTGCTTTTCTTCAGCAGGGACAGGGAAGATGGTTAAAATTGATGGGAAGATGGATGGAGCCAAATACAAGACCATTCTGGAAGAAACCCTGATGGAGTCTGCAAAAGACCTGAGACTGGGACAGAGATTTGTCTTCCAACAAGACAATGATCCAAAACATAAAGCAAAATCTACAATGGAATGGTTCAAAAATAAACATATCCAGGTGTTAGAATGGCCAAGTCAAAGTCCAGACCTGAATCCAATCGAGAATCTGTGGAAAGAACTGAAAACTGCTGTTCACAAATGCTCTCCATCCAACCTCACTGAGCTCGAGCTGTTTTGCAAGGAGGAATGAGAAAAAATTTCAGTCTCTCGATGTGCAAAACTGATAGAGACATACCCCAAGCGACTTACAGCTGTAATCGCAGCAAAAGGTGGCGCTACAACGTATTAACTTAAGGGGGCTAAATAATTTTGCACGCCCAATTTTTCAGTTTTTGATTTGTTAAAAAAGTTTGAAATATCCAATAAATGTCGTTCCACTTCGTGATTGTGTCCCACTTGTTGTTGATTCTTCACAAAAAAATACATTTTTATATCTTTATGTTTGAAGCCTGAAAGGTGGCAAAAGGTCGCAAAGTTCAAGGGGGCCGAATACTTTCGCAAGGCACTGTATATTGAATTTAGGCAATCATTGAACTGATCAATTAGCTTAGTTGGTCAGGTGTGGTGCCTAGTTGGAACACAATCCTGCAGTACCTGTGGATTGTTGAGACAAAGTACATTGGTGAGCTAACTTTTGTCCGGTTATTATAACATTTGTTGCACCGATGCATTATTTGCAGTTTTCACTATGACAATGAACATACCCTGCATTGAATGGTTGTGTCTGTGCGTTAGAGACCCCATGAATGGTTTGAACCAGTGTCTGTGCTGCATTGATCAGTTGATTGACATGTAGGACTGCAGAATGAAAAACAATCATCTTTTCTCTAGGGTGGATGCTCACAAACGTTTTATGGATATGTAGCCTATAGTTATGGGCTTGGTGGTTGGCCCTTAACGCTGACGTGACACAACTGACGTTATCACAACAGAACTAGCCTAGTAGGTCTAGCTAACGTTGGAGAACTTGGAAATAAAAAACAATTATACTTGTTTACTTTTGTACTATATCAATTTACTCTGGCAAGTGTGCCACCGGTGCACTGCAGTAGGAAAGTAAAGCGGAAGTCGAATCATCACCTCTGCTGTTTGGCTGTGCTCATAACGTTTGAAATTGAGGTGGACAGTGCAAAGTGTGCTAAATTACTTTTTTATTATGACGTTTAAACACTACATAACTTGTGTTAACTCATCTATGTCATCTTATTAAAATTGTTCAATGGATTTATGTCAAGTTTGTCTTGTAAAAGATATGCACACAGAGTGGTATTGTTGGTTATGTAACTAATGAAGAGGAATTTCTCAAACACAACCCAGTGAGCGAGCCCCTCCAGTTTGCTAAGAGATTCAAACACAAATGGGCAGACAGTCTCTAAGCTGAACATGCCATAATTGTACTAACAATGACCTATTTATTGGGTGACTGACCTATTTTCTCTTATGATAACCAGCCTTATAAAGCCTTAAGAACACATCCTTGTGTAAACTTTAATATCCAGTATAATACTGCAAACACTACCACTTAGTAACAAAAGCAACATGAATGCTGAGACAGAAGAGCAAATAGGCAGAAGGCGAAAAAACGTAATGACTGATATGCAATTTGCTTACACTGGTGGTTCTCAGAGAATGTATCTTTACACAAATCAAATCGTACATCAGCTGATATCTCAAAGTGCTGTACAGAAACCCAGCCTAAAACCCCAAACAGCAAGCAATGCAGGCGTAGAAGCATGGTGGTTAGGAAAAACTCCCTAGAAAGGCCAAAACCTAGGAAGAAACCTAGAGAGGAAACAGGCTATGTGGGGTGGCCAGTCTTCTTCTGGCTGTGCCGGGAGATTATAACAGAACATGGCCAAGATGTTCAAATGTTCATAAATGACCAGCATGGTCCAATAATAATAAGGCAGAACAGTTGAAACTGGAGCAGCAGCATCGCCAGGTGGACTGGGGACAGCAAGGAGTCATCATGTCAGGTAGTCCTGAGTCATGGTCCTAGGGCTCATGTCCTCCGAGAGAGAGAAAGAAAGAGAGAAAGAGAGAATTAGAGAGAGCACACTTAAATTCACACAGGACACCGAATAGGACAGGAGAAGTACTCCAGATATAACAAACTGGCCCTAGCCCCCCGACACATAAACTACTGCAGCATAAATTCTGGAGGCTGAGACAGGAGGGGTCAGGAGACACTGTGGCCCCATCCGAGGACACCCCTGGACAGGGCCAAACAGGAAGGATATAACCCCACCCACTTTGCCAAAGCACAGCCCCCACACCACTAGAGAGATAACTTCAACCACCAACTTACCATCCTGAGTCAAAGCCGAGTATAGCCCACAAAAATCTCCGCCACGGCACAACCCAAGGAGGGGCGCCAACCCAGACAGGAAGATCACATCAGTGACTCAACCCACTCAAGTGACGCACCCCTCCTAGGGACGGTATGAAAGAGCCCCAGTAAGCCAGTGACTCAGCCCCTGTAATAGGGTTAGAGGCAGAGAATCCCAGTGGAAAGAGGGGAACCGGCCAGGCAGAGACAGCAAGGGCGGTTCGTTGCTCCAGAGCCTTTCCGTTCACCTTCCCACTCCTGTGCCAGACTACACTCAATCATATGACCCACTGAAGAGATGAGTCTTCAGTAAAGACTTAAAGGTTGAGACCGAGTTTGCGTCTCTTACATGGGTAGGCAGACCATTCCATAAAAATTGAGCTCTATAGGAGAAAGCCCTGTCTCCAGCTGTTTGCTTAGAAATTCTAGGGACAATTAGGAGGCCTGCGTCTTGTGACCGTTGCGTACGTGTAGGTATGTACGGCAGGACCATATCAGGGAGATAGGTAGGAGCAAGCCCATGTAATGCTTTGTAGGTTAGCAGTAAAACCTTGAAATCAGCCCTTGCCTTGACAGGAAGCCAGTGTAGGGAGGCTATTTTTTGGTTCTAGTCAGGATTCTAGCAGCCGTATTTAGCACTAACTGAAGTTTATTTAGTGCTTTATCCGGGTAGCCGGAAAGTAGAGCATTGCAGTAGTCTAACCTAGAAGTGACAAAAGCATGGATTAATTTTTCTGCATCATTTTTGGACAGAAAGTTTCAGATTTTTGCAATGTTACGTAGATGGAAAAAAGCTGTCCTTGAAATGGTCTTGATATGTTCTTCAAAAGAGAGATCAGGGTCCAGAGTAACGCCGAGGTCCTTCACAGTTTTATTTGAGACGACTGTACAATCATTAAGATTAATTGTCAGATTCAACAGAAGATCTCTTTGTTTCTTGGGACCTAGAACAAGCATCTCTGTTTTGTCCGAGTTTAAAAGTAGAAAGTTTGCAGCCATCCACTTCCTTATGTCTGAAACACATGCTTCTAGCGAGGGCAATTTTGTGGCTTCACCATGTTTCATTGAAATGTACAGCTGTGTGTCATCCGCATAGCAGTGAAAGTTAACATTATGTTTTCGAATGACATCCCCAAGAGGTAAAATATATTGTGAAAACAATAGTGGTCCTAAAATGGAACCTTGAGGAACACTGAAATTTACAGTTGATTCACATATTTCCCTGTGCATACAGACTTGTTTTGAAGATCATTTAGAACAGGGGTGTCAAGCACATTCCATGGAGGGCCTACTGTCTGCTGTTTTTAAAAATTTATTTTCAATTAAGACCTAGACAACCAGGTGAGGAGAGTTCCTCAGTGACAATCATATCTGTACAAGGGAGGATCGAAAACCCAGACACAGTTTGATGACAATGATTTAAAATACTCTATTGTTCCTTATCAAGCAGTTATCAACTTGTTTTCGCCTTACTTGACAAATCCCATAGTTTAGCCTGACTATTATCAGACCGATGCAAGATTACTTTGTTTCACTATCTAAATTTCAATCTGTAGCCAATTGGATGGAAATGTGAATACTCTAGAATCCGCATATTTTCTCACCAGTGGTGTTTTCCCAAAATGGACCTTTTCTCTTAAGTTTTCATGTACTGAATAAAAATATATAATTAAAAGGTTAAATATATTTCCATCGCATTTTCAATTCTACCGATTTTAGTTTTGTCACAAACTGAATGAAATATAAAAAGTGCGTCTTGGCACGTGTGCTCAACATCTCGAAGATGCTGTGACGGGTCTACATCAGGGGCGTCAAACTCATTCCATGCAGGGCCTAATGTCTACTGGTTTTTTCTTCCCTTTCAATTAAGTCCTAGACTACCAGGTGAGTGGTTCCTTACTGATCAGTGACCTTAATTTATCAATCAAGTACTGTACAAGGGAGGAGAAAAAACTCGCCAATATTCGGCCCTCCATGGAATGAGTTTGACATGTGGTCTACATGATGAATATTACGGATAAGAGCGAGAATTTTTATTTGTCATGAAAAAAGACAGTTAAGCATCGATCATGTCACCAGAATATGATATGTATTGGAAAGGAGCATCAAGCTCACAGTGAACTTTCACCTCCATGTGAAGTTTAACATATTTCATCAGTAGCCTAATAAACCGCATGGTTTCCCGAGTCGTAGTGGGAGGACCACACACCATATCATCGCGTGACTCCAAGTTTACTTCCATATGATGGTTATTATATATTATAATATTATACACATATTTACGCATAAAGGACTTTCCACCGCCATTTCTTGCATAATTTTAAATGCGGATGACTCATTTCAGTTGAAGGCATTCAGTTGTACAACTGACTAGGGATCCCCTTTCCCTTGATTATTTTTACCAACACAAAAAGATCCCACCATGTCGAACAAACAAATTATCTGTTGGCATTTATAAAATAGTTTCCATCACAGCTGTCATAATTTGAATAGAGTATGACTTTACTCGCATAACAACTGAATGGAAACGGTTTATGATACATTTTCCAGACATGATTAATCAATCTCCTGTTTATATAGAAACAGAATTTATATTTTGCGTCCGTCTTACCCACCGTTCTATATTAACCAATCAAGTAGCAGTTTGACAATCAAATGAGGAACACTAGAACAGGACCTTTTCTTGCCCAAGGAAACTGGTGACCCAAGGACCCCCATATATTAGCAAAAAAATAAAAAATGACATCTTGTGTTATCATCAGGTGAATGATAATGGCAAGGAGAAGTTAAACATTTTAAAATGAATAGATTTGGTAGATTTTAATTTATTTTTCCATTATTTTGACCTGTGAAGGTGTGTGAATCTCTAACATAGCCTATTAGCTAGAATGGTAACAAAAACACATTTTTGCTAAGAGCAGCTGTTTAGCTGGTTAAACAAAGGTTAGCAATGTGTTGACAAAAATGTATACCCAAGTCAAGAAAGCTTACCAGCAGCACCTGCTTCACTGGTAGGCTATTCGCGGGTGCTTTTTTGAAGCCTATGATACTCCAGTGAGTGTAATTTGCTTAATATTAGGATTTGAAGCCTTTAGAAGATAGTCTCCTCTTTTCTACTGTAGGTATGTAATTCAAAAACATGTATTGTTGTTGCTAGCGATATTCATATAAAAATCCACTTGTTTTTATATATATTTTTTTAAATCACCGTCCTCCTGCATTACCTCGAACCCCAGGTTGAATACCCCTGCTCTAGGACCTCCTAAATCTATGGGTATATAATAAATACTCTGTTGTTATCCCTGTTTGTATTCTCCTGTGTACATTGCAGGGAAGTTCTGATTGTCTTCGCCGTTCTTTAAAAATGATTATTTTGTTAAGACATACTGCAACTCTTTTCCAACAGATGTGCCATTTTACTTCAATTAGATAAGTAATTCATTGAGATGAATTTGTCGATGTTACCATTAGTTGATTTTTCTAATAATTAAACTAGATTTAAACTGAAAAGATGACAATGGACAAGATCTTTACATGTTTTTCCCCCAAGATTTAGCCAATTCTGTCATTTTTTTAAATGTTCAAACCTTTATGTTCATGATCGGCCAGTACTGTAGGTCCACCGTGAACACTTGTATTAGAGCTATTGTCATACATGTTATTTTTGGAAAGCATGACTAAAAGAACAGAAATGTTGAATTTTGTTGGACTCTGGTTGGCGGAAACGTGTTTTTTTGGAGAGATGGTGCAAAATGGGGTCGGCGGCAGAACTAACCAGTTGGATGGTCTTTGATTTCCATAGGTGGGCACGTCTTTCCACGAGTGTGTGCACGCGCTAGCGCGTTGATTTAATTTTTTTTTTGTTAATTGTAAAGACCGTTGACAGCTTTGGACAAACATACCTGATTCAACACATTAATGGTTAAGATGAATTGACAAGTCGAATCAGGTGTGCTTGTCAGGTGCTACAATAAAAATGTGTACTGTTTGGGTTACTCAAGGACCGAGACGGGCTTTCCGTGCAGTAGGTGGCGGTAAAGTTCCATGGACAGAAGATGGCGGAAACTGAGGTTTTGTTTGAAACTGCTAGTGAGTCTGGTGAAGCTAATAGTACAGAAAGTGAGAAAAAGGGAAATGATAAGTAAAGATATGTTGGGAAAATAGAAAACACTAGACTCGTTTTTAGTTGGAGTCAGGGTTTTGGATGAATGCTACTTGGGAAATCTGTTTAAACGTCATCAGGAAAATCTGGAATGTGTTGCAAGAAAGTGTGGAGTCGGTGAGAGTCACAAGTGTTTTTTTGTGTGTCTGCGGAGCAGAAGAAGCGTGTGTTAAGACTAAAAAAGATATGGAGTGGAATGTTTCCTGCATGGATTTTAAAGGGGGTTATGTCTGGGGCGGTGCAATAAATAAAGGCAGAGGATTTAACTGAAGAATCGATGGAGTGGTTGGTGCACGTCAATTGACCTACATGGTAACAGTAGATGGAGAAAATAAGTTCACTTCATCCATGCTACTGTTTTTTGATGAAGTCTCTCCCTTCTCATATAAAGTTCCGTTTCATGAGATAACCTGTAAGAGCTTCTGTGCACAAGCACCTTCAGTGTCATACCTGTAAAATATTTTGTCAAGTGTGTGCAGAAGGAAAGAATATTGTATGCCAGATGAAGGGAAATGCTGCAACTGTGGATGTGAACATGCGCCTGAATTCTTGCAGTGCCCTGTTAGGGTGAAGGAGAATGAGGTGGCAAGGGTAAGTAGTGTCCTATCTGGAGGTGGTGAGAAAATTTGGAAGGAACGGGTAGCGGGGAAGAAGCAACAGTAGTAGAGCCACCAAGACCAGTGAAGGTTTCTCATCAACCGAGGGATAGTGAAATGCTACATGTTAAAAAGGTGGACTTTGTATCATTTATTGCAATGGTCATAAACTGTACAGCACAAGTGGGGAAGAAGTCTAAGAAAATTGGAATCATTGAATGCCGCTGAACGTTTTTTGGGTCTTTTGTGATTTCACAGCCGAGGAGGTGCAGGAAATCCTGTAGGTGAATGTAGCCCCATCACAGGCCCTTGAGACTGTGTATTTTGGAGTGGACTGTGATTGTTTAAACATAATACTTCTGAATTATTTTAATGTTTTTTAGTTGACTTGTTTTGTATTATGTTTTTCCCCCTTTCCTGGAATGTTTGTTGTTGTTGTTTCTTATTCAATACCCAGTCCAGTTGATGACGGGTAATGCACCATTGACATTGGATTCCAATCGCCGCTAAACCCCATCGAAGAAGAAGGTACTCCAGGACCAGAGTTGGGAACCACTGCCCTAGTAGCTTTGCATGATACACGCACAGTTGCAGTAATGCACAGACTAGTTGGTTGGCTCACCACTACCATGCAGAATAAGAAGACTTGCTGGTGTCGATGCCATATCTAACTGTTTAATCCTGAATGCTGATTGGTTAAAACCGCATTCCAGACAGTGTCTATTCCACAAGTTACGACCAGCTAAATCTATGATGTTAAAATGCCTATTTACTCTATTCCATCTGACTGCGCAATCCACTGTCTCATCAGGCACTTTATAAACTTGATCTCCACTATAAAACGTATCTAGACATTATCTCACATTTATTTTAGACATTTAGTTTAACTGTATGAAACTTGCTGTATGTCTCTCTGACATTTGTATCATTGTTTCAATATTCAAATCTCCTGCTGTCCCATAGTAATGAACATGTCGGGAGGCAGTGTTTCTCAGCTGGTCGAAATCATGAATCAGCTGGCATCATTTTTATGGATATATGCAAAGTAATTTCAATAGAAAAAAGGTCAAACTAAACTAAGTGCAGCTAGTTTTCAGTCTTTCCAGCTTCAGTTTGAAAAGATTGTGTTAGATGTGTTGTTGGCTATCTCCTCAGAACAACGAGAGGACATTTTCTATGCCAGGCGAAATTGCGCCTCATTAGCTCATTGTTATGGATGTGTCCAAATAAATGTCACTAAAAAACAGCTTATGCAAATGCCGCTACTGTTGTTCTGGCTGCAGTGTTTGACGTGACTAAATTAGCCATAGTTGGCTAACAAGCAAGATAAAACTGAATGACTGGGTCGTGTCTCTGGCAACCAAACTGATAGAAGGAACAACCAGCCGGCTTGGGTAGCAACCCTAGATTTGTGTCTGGACTTTATCTTGTGGAAGAATGAAATAGTATGAATAAATTCATAAAAATAACGTTAATGAAAATTTCAAACATTATTTAAATATGTTGGTAATTCGTTATATAAAAGTGATAATTCCCTCAAAGCCAGTGTTTTTATTTATTTATTTTTATTTAACCAGGCAAGTCAGTTAAGAAAAAATTATTATTTTCAATGACGGCCCAGGAACAGTGGGTTAACTGCCTGTTCAGTGGCAGAACAACAGATTTGTTCCTTGTCAGCTCGGGGGTTTTAACTTGCAACCTTCCGGTTACTAGTCCAACACTCTAACCACTAGGCTACCCTGCCACCCGAAGGATATATGGAGGATATATAGGATTTAGGATATATATTTCTATTTTGGAGTGGACTGTGATTGAAGTGATTGAAGAAGTGTGTTTTTGTTTTTGTAATAAAAGAAAAATATAAAAACATACTACTTCAATCACAGTCCACTCAAATACATATATATCCTCCAAACACCGACTTCAAGGGCATTATTACTTCAACTGAATCAGCCACCTGGCTTCTCCATGCATCACTCCGACAGAGATAAACACCTCTCTGGGAAGAGGAAGGGCGGGGGTGTATGCTTGATGATTAACGACTCATGGTGTAATCATAACAACATACAGGAACTCAAGTCCTTCTGCTCACCTGACCTAGAATTCCTTACAATCAAATGCCGGCCATTTAACTTTGTATGGCTGCAGGGGCAGTATTGAGTAGCTTGGATGAAAAGGTGCCCATTATAAACGGCCAGCTTCTCACTCTCAGTTGCTAATATATGCATATTATTATTAGTATTGGATAGAAAACACTCTGAAGTTTCTAGAACTGTTTGAATTATGTCTGTGAGTATAACAGAACTTATATAATAGGCAAAAACCTGAGAAATTCCACTTCCTGTTTTTTTCTGGGGGTGGCAGATCTTCAACCAAGCTCTCAGCGAGATATGGATGAGTTTTCACTTCCTACGCCTTCCACTAGATGTCAACAGTCAATAGAACTTTGTCTGATGACTCTAATGTGAAGGGGGGTCGAATGACACAGGAAATAGTCACCACTGCCACGAGTTGACCATGCATTCACTATGCACGTTCACAGGGTAAGCACCTGCATTCCACCACTCATTTGAAGTCATTCTAGTTCTCCGGTTGGAACCTTATTCAAGATATATGTAAACAACATTCTAAAGATTGATTCAGTACATCGTTTGACATGTTTCTACTGACTGTTACGGAACTTTTGGACATTTCGTCACATTATAGTGGACGCGCTTTGTGTCTTTGGAATTGTTTACCAAACGCGCTAACCAAAGTAGCTAATTGGACATAAATAATGGACATTTTCGAACAAATCAAGCATTTATTGTGGATCTGCGATTCCTAGGACTGCATTCTGATGAAGTTCATCAAAGGTAAGGAAACATTTGTCATGTATTTTCTGGTTTCTGTTGACTCCAACATGGCGGCTAATTTGGCTTCTGTTCTGAATGCCGTCTCAGTTTATTTCATGTGTTGCTTTTTCCGTAAACTTTTTTTGACATCTGACACAGCGGTTGCATTAAGGAGAGGTATATCTATAATTCCATGTGTATAACTTGTATTATCATCCATATTTATGATGAGTATTTCTGTTGAAACGATGTGGCTATGCAAAATCACTTGATGTTTTTGGAACTAGTGAATCTAAATAGCCAATGTAAACTCAGATTTCTTGATATAAATATGAATTTTATCAAACAAAACATGTATGCATTGTGTAACATGAAGTCCTATGAGTGTCATCTGATGAAGATAATTCAAGGTTAGTGATTCATTTTATCTTTATTTCTGTTTTTTGTGAATGCTATATTTCGCTGGAAAATGGCTGTGCTTATTGTGGTTTGGTGGCGACCCAACATCATTTTTTGTAATGCTTTCGCTGAAAAGCCTATTTGAGATCGGACACTTTGGTGGTATTAACAACAAGATTACTATTAAAATGATATTAGACACATGTATGTTTTAGGATTTGTAATTATCAGATTTCTGTGGTTTGAATTTGGCGCCCTCTGTTTTCACTGGTAGTTGTCATATCGATCCCGGTATTGGGATTGCAGCCATAACAAGTTATGTCAGTTATAGTCACAGCTGTGTACATTCCCCCTCAAGCAGACACCAAGATGGCCCTCAAGGAACATCACTGGACTCTATGTAAACTGGAAACCATATATCCTGAGCTACATTTATTGTAGCTGGGGATTTTAACAAAGCAAATTTGAGAACAAGGCTACCTAAATTCCATCAGCATATTAATTTCACCACACGCAGGGGCAATACACTCAACCACTGTTACTCTAACTTCCCCGATGCATACAAAGCCCTCCCTTCGACAAATCCGACCACGACGCCATCTTGCTCCTACCGTCCATCTTATAGGCAGAAACTCAAACAGGATGTACTAATAAGGACTGCACCCTCCCTCTCTTTGTGGCGGAAGTGAGTAAAACATTAAAACGTGTTAAGCCTCGCAAGGCTGCTGGCCCAGATGGGATCCCTAGATTTTCACCTTGTCAGCTCGGGGGACCCAAATTTGCAACCTTAAAGTTAACTAGTCCAACGCAATAATGACCTGCCTCCCTCTCGTTGCACTCCACAAGGAGACTGCCTGTTACGCCAATGCAGTAAGCCAAGGTAAGTTGCTAGCTAGCATTTGGTTAACTACACATGGTTATTACATCGAAAACCAAGTCAACAAACAGATTACCGACCATTTCGAATCTCACCATACCTTCTCTGCTATGCAATCTGGTTTCAGAGCTGGTCATGGGTGCACCTCAGCCACGCTCAAGGTCCTAAACGATATCTTAACCGACATCGATAAGAAACATTACTGTGCAGCCGTATTCATTGATCTGGCCAAGGCTTTCGACTCTGTCAATCACCACATCCTCATCGGCAGACTCGACAGCCTTGGTTTCTCAAATGATTGCCTCGCCTGGTTCACCAACTACTTCTCTGATAGAGTTCAGTGTGTCAAATCGGAGGGTCTGCTGTCCCGACCTCTGACAGTCTCTATGGGGGTGCCATAGGGTTCAATTCTTGGACCGACTCTCTTCTCTGTATACATCAATGAGGTTGCTCTTGCTGCTGGTGAGTCTCTGATCCACCTCTACGCAGACAACACCATTCTGTATACTTCTGGCCCTTCTTTGGACACTGTGTTAACTTCTTGCGTCGAGCAATCCCGTATCCGGGAGCGTAATCATAGCCTCAAGCTCATTCGCATAACGCAACGTTAACTATTCATGAAAATTGCAAATGAAATGAAATAAATATATTGGCTCACAAGCTTAGCCTTTTGCTAACAACACTGTCATCTCAGATTTTCAAAATATGCTTTTCAACCATAGCTACACAAGCATTTGTGTAAGAGTATTGATAGCTAGCATAGCATTAAGCCTAGCATTCAGCAGGCAACATTTTCACAAAAACAAGAAAAGCATTCAAATAAAATCATTTACCTTTGAAGAACTTCAGATGTTTTCAATGAGGAGACTCTCAGTTAGATAGCAAATGTTCAGTTTTTCCAAAAAGATTATTTGTGGAGGAGAAATCGCTCCGTTTTGTTCATCACGTCTGGCTAAGAAAACCCCCCGAAAATTCAGTCATTACAACGCCAAACTTTTTTCCAAATTAACTCCATAATATTGACAGAAACATGGCAAACGTTGTTTAGAATCAATCCTCAAGGTGTTTTTCACATATCTATTCGATGATAAATAATTTGTGGTAGTTGCCTTTCTCCTCTGAACCAAATGGAAAAATGCACGCAGCTGGAGATTGCGCAATAATTTTGACGGAGGACACCAAGCGGACACCTGTTAAATGTAGTCTCTTATGGTCAATCTTCCAATGATATGCCTACAAATACATCACAATGCTGCAGACACCTTGGGGAAACGACATAAAGTGTAGGCTCATTCCTGGCACATTCACAGCCATATTAGGAGACATTGGAACACAGCGCATTCAAAATCTGGGACACTTCATATATCACATTTCATCTTGTTTTCGCCTGTAGCATTAGTTCTGTGGCACTCACAGACAATATCTTTGCAGTTTTGGAAACGTCAGAGTGTTTTCTTTCCAAAGCTGTCAATTATATGCATCATCTTTTCGTGACAAAATATCTTGCTTAAAACGTGAACGTTTTTTTATCCAAAAATTAAAAGAGCGCCCCCTATATCGAAGAAGTTAACAACCCTCCAGGCATGCTTCAATGCCATACAACTCTCCTTCCGTGGCCTCCAATTGCTCTTAAATACAAGTAAAACTAAATGCATGCTCTTTAACCGATCGCTACCTGCACCTACCCGCCTGTTCAACATCACTACTCTGGACAGCTCTGACTTAGAATATGTGGACAACTACAAATACTTAGGTGTCTGGTTAGACTGTAAACTCTCCTTCCAGACCCATATCAAACATCTCCAATCCAAAGTTAAATCTAGAATTGGCTTCCTTTTTCGCAACAAAGCATCCTTCACTCATGCTGCCAAACATACCCTTGTAAAACTGACCATCCTACCAATCCTCGACTTTGGCGATGTAATTTACAAAATAGCCTCCAATACCCTACTCAACAAATTGGATGCAGTCTATCAGTGCAATCCGTTTTGTCACCAACAAGACCCTGCTAGGTAAAGTCCCCCCTTATCTCAGCTCGCTGGTCACCATATCATCTCCCACCTGTAGCACACGCTCCAGCAGGTATATCTCCCTAGTCACCCCCAAAACCAATTCTTTCTTTGGCCGCCTCTCCTTCCAGTTCTCTGCTGCCAATGGCTGGAACGAACTACAAAAATCTCTGAAAGTGGAAACACTTATCTCCCTCACTAGCTTTAAGCACCAACTGTCAGAGCAGCTCACAGATTACTGCACCTGTACATAGCCCACCTATAATTTAGCCCAAACAACTACCTCTTTCCCTACTGTATTTAATTAATTAATTTATTTTGCTCCTTTGCACCCCATTATTTTTATTTCTACTTTGCACATTCTTCCATTGCAAATCTACCATTCCAGTGTTTTACTTGCTATATTGTATTTACTTTGCCACCATGGTCTTTTTTTGCCTTTACCTCCCTTATCTCACCTCATTTGCTCACATCGTATATAGACTTGCTTATACTGTATTATTGACTGTATGTTTGTTTTACTCCATGTGTAACTCTGTGTCGTTGTATGTGTCGAAATGCTTTGCTTTATCTTGGCCAGGTCGCAATTGTAAATGAGAACTTGTTCTCAACTTGCCTACCTGGTTAAATAAAGGTGAAAAAAAATGGTTGATGATATTACTAGATAATATCTAGCGTGTCCTGTGTTAAATATAATCTGACTGGGCATACAAGTATACAAGTATCTAAGTATCTGACTGAGCGGTGGTAGGCAGAAGCAGGCGAGTAAACATTCATTCAAACAGCACTTTCGTGCATTTTGCCAGTAGCTCTTCGTTGTGCATCAATCATTGCGCTGTTTATGACTTCAAACCTATCAACTCCCGAGATGAGGCTGGTGTGACCGAAGTCAAATGGCTGGCTAGTTAGTGCGTGCTAATAGCGTTTCAAACTTCACTCGCTCTGAGCCTTGGGGTGGTTGTTTCCCTTGCTCTGCATGGGTAACCCTGCTTCGATGTGGTGGCTGTTGTCGTTGTGTTGCTGGTTCGAGCCCAGGGAAGAGCGAGGAGAGGGACGGAAGCTATACTGTTACACTGGCAATACTAAAGTGCTATAAGAACATCCAATAGTCAAAGGTTAATGAAATACAAATGGTATAGAGGGAAATAGTCTATAATAACTACAACCTAAACTTCTTACCTGGGAATATTGAAGACTCATGTTAAAAGGAACCACCAGCTTTCATATGTTCTCATGTTCTGAGTGAGGAACTGAAACATTAGCTTTCTTACATAGCACATATTGCACTTTTACTTTCTTCTCCAACACTTTGTTTTTGCATTATTTAAACCAAATTGAACATGTTTCATTATCTACTTGCGGCTAAATTGATTTTATTGATGTATTATATTAAGTTAAAATAAGTGTTCATTCAGTATTGTTGTAATTGTCATTATTACAAATACGTTTTTTAAACATTTAAATTGGCTGATTAATCGGTATCGGCCTTTTTGGTCCTCCAATAATCGGTATCGACGTTGAAAAATCATAATCGGTCGACATCTAGTCTCAACCCACCATGTGCAATTGGGTCCTGGACTTTCTGATGGGCCGCCCCCAGGCCGCCCCCCCCACTTCGCTGACCCTCAACACTGGGCATCCACAATGGTGCATGCTTAGCCCCCTCCTGTACTCCCTGTTCACCCACGACTGCGTGGCCATGCACGCCTCCAACTCAATCATCAAGTTTGCAGACGACACTACAGTGGTAGGCTTGATTACCAATAACGACGAGACGGCCTACAGGGAGGAGGTGAGGACCGTCGGAGTGTGGTGTCAGGAAAACAACCTCTCATTCAATGTCAACAAAACAAAGGAGATGATCGTGGACTTCAGGAAACAGGGAGCATCCTCCTATCCACATCGGAGGGACAGCAGTAGAGAACGTGGAAAGTTAAGTTCCTCAGTGTACACATCACAGACAAACTGAAATGGTCCACCCACACAGTGTGGTGAAGAAGGCACAACAGCGCCTTTTCAACCTCAGGAGGCTGAAAAAATTTGGCTTGTTACCCAAAACCCTCACAAACTTTTACAGATGCACAATCGAGAGCATCCTGTCAGGCTATATCACAGCCTGGTACGGCAACTGCACCGCCCTCAACCATAAGGCTCTCCAGAGGGTAGTGCGGTCTGCACAACGTATCACTGGGGAAAAACTACCTGCCCTCTTTGACACCGACAGAACCCGATGTCAGAGAAAGGCCAAAAAGATCAAAGACAACAACCACCCGAGCCACTGCCTGTTTACACCACTACCATCCAGAAGGCGAGGTCAGTACAGGTGCATCAAATCTGGGACCGCTGGCCCATTCCTCCTACAGAGCTGGTGTAACTGAGTCGGGTTGGTAGGCCTCCTTGCTTGTTCAAGCTTTTTCAGTTCTGCCCACAAATTTCCTATAGGATTGAGGTCAGAGCTTTGTAATGGCCACTCCAATACCTTGACTTTGTTGTCCTTAAGCCATTTTGCCACAACTTTGGAAGTATGCTTGGGGTCATTGTCCATTTGGAAGACCCATTTGCGACCAAGCTTTATCTTCATTGCTTATGTTGCTTCAATATATCCACATAAATCTTCCATCCTCATGATGCCATCTATTTGGTGAAGAGCACCAGTCCCTCCTGCAGCAAAGCACCCACACAACATGATGCTGCCACCCCGGTGCTTCACGGTTGGGATGGTGTTCTTTGCTTGCTTCCCCATTTTTCCTCCAAACATAACGATGGTCATTATGGTCCTGGTTCTATTTTTGTTTCATCAGACCAGGGCACATTTCTCCAAAAAGTACGATATTTGTCCCCATGTGCAGTTGCAAACCGTAGTCTGGCTTTTTTGGCAGTTTTGGAGCAGTGGCTTCTTCCTTGCTGAGCGGCCTTTCAGGTTATGTCGATATAGGACTCGTTTTACTGTGGATATAGTTACTTTTGTACCTGTTTCCTCAAGCATCTTCACAAAGTCCTTTGCTGTTGTTTTGGGATTGATTTGCACTTTTCGCACCAAAGCATGTTCATCTCTAGGAGACAGAACGCGTCTCCTTCCTGAGCAGTATGACGGCTGTGTGATCCCATGATGTTTAAACTTGTGTACTATTGATCCCATGATGTCAAGCAAAGAGGCACTGAGTTTGAAGGTAGGCCTTGAAATACATCCACAGGTATACCTTCAATTGACTCAAATGATGTCAATTAGCCCATCAGAAGCTTCTAAAGCCATGACATAATTTTTGGGAATTTTCTAATGTGTTTAAAGGCACTGTCAACTTAGTGTATGTAAACTTCTGACCTACAGTGAAATAATCTGTATGTAAACAATTGTTGGAAAAAATACTTGTCATGCACAAAGTAGATGTCCTAACCGACTTGCCAAAACTATAGATTAACAAGAAATTTGTGTAGTGGTTGAAAAACGAGTTTTAAATACTCCAACCTAAGTGGATGAAAACTTCTGACTTCAACTGTATTTGTTGGGGAATTGTTAGATAATTGTTAGATACTACTGCACTGTCTGTACTAGAAGCACAAGCATTTCGCTACACTCGCATTAACATCTGCTAACCATTTGTATGTGACCAATAAAATGTGATTTGATTTTACTAACCGTCGCGCCGATCTGCATCACAAATAAAAGTTTTGGATGCTGCTTCTCTCCCACAACTCTGTTACTATGCCTAACAGGCTCATGTGAGCAGTTCCCGGGAAAACGCATCGCTTGCCGGATCTTTCTCAAAGTTAAAAAATACATGTTTTTTTGATTAACAACAAATCAATACAGAAAGTACATGAGGTAACACAAGTACATATAGACTACATACAATGGACATTCGAGCTAGGGGGTACAATATCACATTACAATTACACAAGGACCTTAAGGGACATACATACACTTACAATTCTAACAGCTTTTTTGTTAGTAGAGTATTTAACTGTCTTAAAATACAGTTCAATTTCTTTTGTAGGGTAAGAAAATGTGTTTTTGTTTGTAAATTTACATTTGTGTACATGAAATTTGGCCAAAAGAAAAATGAAATTAATTACATAATGTTTCAGCTTATCTCTATTGTATGTAAAGAATCCAAGCAGTACATCTCTCCACAATAGTGTACAATCTTCATAAATGTGTTCAATTATAAATCTACTGATGTCTAAAGTTTTCTTACATGAATACAATGCCAAAAAAGAAGCAGCACTGTTTCTGGGTGGTCATTACAAAAGGAGTAATTTGAGTTGATGTTTTCCTTAAACTTCTTCATATAGTGGTTGGCAGGATAATATTTATGAATCATTTTAAAGGAAACTTCCTTAAACAATGTCAGCCCTAACAATTCTCGTCCGGAGTCTGCCAGTAGATTCATCTCACTACCGCTTGGAGGAGATATTCTCTGAGATTGGACCTGTGAAGCACTGTTTTATTGTCAAGGGAAAAGGTGAAACAGCTACTAGTTACATGACATTTGTCATCTTTGTAAAATTGTGCTGATCTCAATGTCATTCAGACCATGTCCTGCTTTGTAATAGTATTAAAGAATATGTGTGAAAAGACAACTCTGACACATGGTCCCTACAGGTGAAGACAAATTTTGGGGGTTTGGGTACGTCACCTACTCCATGTAGGAGGATGCACAGCCCGTGGTTAGAGAGGTGAAAGACTATGATGGACAGAAGATCAACGTGTCGATGGCCAAGAAGAAACTAAATGACAAGAAAAAGGGACCAACGGGTATAAAAGACCTATGTGGATGCTTAGCTGTTACTTAGCTAGATGCCTACCTTCCATTTCTCATGGGGAAGTTAGAGGATCAAACATGTGTGGTCTTGTCTTCTACACAGCTACAGCACCAAAAGAACCAGTTTCACAAAAATGCCATAAATCTCAAGGAGCTTTAAAGAAAAACCGAAGGAAAGCCAGACTAATCACCAGGAATCTCAGTTTCAAGGTTTGACACACAGACACACTAGTGATGCGCGGGCCAGCTTTTCACCTGCCCTCAACTGCTAACAACCCATCCACAACTGCCTGACACTGTGATAAAGTTCAAATCTGAGGCCTGCACCCAGGGTTGGATTTAGGCGACATGGGCAGCCGCCCAGGGCAGCATGGGGTGCATGCACAAAATAATATTCTGGTGACATTTGCGGAATCAATTTCCTATCGCTCATTTGCACATCACTTCAATGATATGTCACCGTGTGGGACTGTAGGTCAATTGACTGTAGGAGTGGGCACCCTGATTCTAGTTTGTGAGCTAGGCAGGCTACTGCCTGGGAAGGTCTCCCACTCAGAAATACAAGATGGGGCAGGGGTAGGTTGACCTCATGGTCTCCCCACTGGAAGCCCGAGGTAGGGGGAGCAGGGGAATCTATCAAAAAGTGCACCTCTAACTTTGTACGGTACAAATGCATTTAGTAATGCAATTTAGTTTGTGTTTTTCTTGTTTTTGAAGTGCAATAATATAATCAGGTTCTCTTCTTTATAAGTGTGTTATTCTATTTGTGTGATATAGCATTTGTGCAATTTTGTTGTATTTATTTTTTGTTAGCAATAGGGTAATAGTGAAATAATTTGATTCTCTTTTTTATATGTATTTATATACAATTTGTTTCTATTCGTCTTTGTTTATACTTTTTGATATTTGAGTCTTTTTGTGTATATTTTTATGTTTATAGTTTAAAATGTTATGATAAAAAAAAAAGTTTTCCCGAATGTCTGAATAAATTTACAATTAGTGCAGAATGATTTATTTATTTATTTTTTGGGGCGGGGGGGGTTGCCCAGGGAGCCATACAAGTTAGAACCGCCACTGCCTGCACTTATCTATAACCCGAAAATATAGAAAATGTGCTGCACAGTCAGAGATGGCCGAATTCGTTTTTGACGGGCCTTTTTTAGATAGGCTTATGTTTTTGCTTATCGTTTCCAACATTTTAGGCGTAGTCAACTTGTCTATAATTTGATACATGCAGCTTCTCTTCTATCATTACTTGTTGCCCTAGAAGACTAAATAAACCCTTGCTCATCAGAATGTCATAGATTGATATAATTGATAGTTTTTCTCTTTCCTCTTTCATCTCTGCTTCTCTCCTGCAGCAAAGATGTTTAGGGACCAGGGAGAAAATGCAATGTTTTTCTATACTAAATTTCCAAGTGGCATCAGTGACTGGTTTTAAGGAAATTAGTAGCTGTTAAAATGACCCAACATGTTTTTTTTATAAGATTTCATATTTTATGATACTGATGAAGATGACGCCTTTCACAAATTTGCTTTTTTCTCTAGATGCTGAAAGAAAGAGATCATATTTCCTCACTCCTGATCCAGAGTAAAAAGATTACATTTGGTGTATAATTTTACTGCAAGAATGCTAAATTCTGAGGGAGTTAATATTATTTTAGACATTGTGAGAGGTTGAATTTGTATAGTTCTTTGCAATCATTTCACAATCTTCTTTTTACCACTTAATTTAATCTTTCCCAATCATTAGTATACTGTTCTGGCCCTCTCTTCTATTTATTTTAACTCTCTTTTATCTTATTGAATGAAAAGCTGACCATGTTGCCTCAGTGGATCATCATTAACTTTTTTTGCCCAAGTTCCCCAAAGCGTTTCACAATTGGTGTGTATTTGGTGCACGCTACAGCTAGGCCATGAAGTTTAGGCTTAGGCTACGTACCAACAGCAGATAAAAAATAATGAAAGAAAAACCTAAATGTAGCTCATAGATATGATTGCACAATAATTATACTAAGTGTACAAACCATTAGGAACACCTGCTCTTTCCATGACACAGATTTGACCAGGTGAAAGCTGTGGTCCCTTATTGATGTCACTTGTCAAATCCATTTCAATCACTGCAGATGAAAGGGAGGAGAAAGGTTAAAGAAGGATGTTTAAGCCTTGAGACAATTGAGACATGTATGTGTGCCATTCAGAGGGTGAATGGGCAAGACAAAATATTTAAGTGCCTTTGAACGGGGTAAGGTAGTCGGTGCCAACCGCACTGGTTTGAGTGTGTCAAGAACTGCAACGCTGCTGGGTTTTTCACACTCAACAGTTTCCCGTGTGTATCAATAATGGGTCACCACCCAAAGGACATCCAGCCAACTTGACACAACTGTGGGAAGCATTGGCGTCAACATGGGCCAGCATCACTGTGGAATGCTTTCGAAACCTTGTAGAGTCCATGTCCCAATTAATTGAGGCTGTTCTGAGGGCAAAAGGGGGTGAAACTCAATATTAGGAAGTTGTTCCTATTGTCTTGTTCACGGTGTACATTTGTGGATTTTTAATGCATTGTTTTCTCTTTATTCAACCTCCCCGCCACCCATCCGCCTTTCATCAACACAATATTTAATTGCTCTAAACCTGCCCACTCCACTGATATAACCGCGGGGATTGTGGGTTACGAGTCAACCCTTGCATAACTAACAGACAAACTGTCTTTTCCTTTGGCCTCCCCTTTGTTCGAGGATGCTTTGTCTGCAGTTAGTTGTTAATGTTTGTCTTGTGTTCCCACAGTGCTCTGAGGATGATCTGAAGCAGACCTTTGCCAAGTTTGGGACAGTTCTGGAGGCTAACATCCCCCTTAAACCAGGTACAGACTTCAACTTGAGAGAATCACCACCCAACCCCACTAAGCACTGTTGAGCCTTTGTGGATCTAGTTGCGCAAAGACAACTACAGAGTCAGTAACATGTTTTCTATCTGGTGTCTGACTATTCCTCACTCTGTTTACCTTTCCGTGTGTGTTTCATCAGATGGAAAGATGCGTGGCTTTGCGTTTTTCCAGTTTAAGAATGTCTTGGAGGCAGGAAAGACCTTGAACGCAATAAACCTAAAGGATATCAAATGTGAGACACCTTAACCTGGTGTGTGTGTTTAGGAATTGAAAAGGGGAACAACTTCTTAATTAAAAGTTGAATTGACAGAGACAGACCTATGTATATGTGAAGACATATGTTCCTCTAAGAGGTTTGCGCAAAATCTATAAGGGCTGATCTAAATACTCTTACCATATCGGTTTGTTGTTTCACCCTTCTGTGCCCCGGTGCCAAAACATCCGATCAAGGTGGAGACCTTGGGGTTGAATAGACTATACATTTGTAACATCTTAATCATTTAAGGACACCTATGGTTATTGCTCAGGGGCCCAGATACCATTTACTGAGGCCTGCTTTATGGTGACCTCTGGCCTGAGAGAGGGTACCTAGAGGCCAAATTCCAATAGAGAATATTCATAAGAAAATAGCATTCTTAACAGTGTGTGAGACCTTTTTCTGCCCTGTGAATATCTCTGATAAAGATGAGGCACATCTCAATAGTCTAATGTGGCTTCATCTGCTGCAATCAAGTCGTTCTCTGCTCTGTCTTTTACAGGAAGGCAGGTAGCTATTGATTGGGCTGTGGCTAAAGACAAGTTTGTCGCTACTCAGCCAGGAGCTAAGAAAGTGGAAAAGGTCACAGCAGAGAAACCGGCACCTGAAAGTGACTGAAGAGGAGGAGGAAGAAGTAGAAAAGAACAAGTATGAGCTTTTGCTGTATTTTTTATCTCTATTTCTGCATGTCCTCAGTTTGAGATGGGCTGTAAAGATGTAGACCTTGACCTGATGTAATTAAGAAATAAGGCATGAGAACCTAGGGAGTATCGTGTGATTAACTGCCGACTATGGGCTGTTTGAAGACCCAACACAGCTCGGGGGGTCAGGGGAAATAGCCCATAGGAGGGTGCTATTCACGATCATTCATTTTTTAGAAAATGGTTACCAACATATATTTTTAAAGATGAATGACATGTTTTCATAAATGAAAATGAGCAAATTTGTTTAATTTCGTCCTTCCACCAAACGATATAGTCCGGGCAAAAGCCAGTTGTTAGTTCTGAGATTCCGAAGTAGCGAGCGAAACAAGCTTTGTCTATTCCAAACATTCCAAGCAAAAAAGGTTGCCATGCAGGTTTGCTACTTCTTTGCTAGTTAGCCAACTAAAGCTAACACACAATCAAATCAAGCACCTGAAATGACAACAGACATTTGTTCTATGTTTGTTTCTATTGCTAGTTCTTTTGATATATCCATTAAAATGATCCTGATAAATGTATTCGTCTGGCTCAGAGATTGCCAGTCATGTTTATTCTCTCCTATGGAAGGGTGGAGATTGCCAAAAATAACTAATGTTTTTGCACATGTCGGAAAAGCAAGCAGCAAGATTTAGACAAACCCCAACTGTTACAAACCAATTACTAGCCTAGTAGAATGAGTTAATAATGTGTCAACCTTTTTCCAGGGGAGATTAAGTTTATAGATTTCCTGGCTGGGCTGTAGGACAGTGAATCTGCATTGATAATTCAAATTGAACTGTTAACTGGCAGTTAACCAATCAGGATCCAAACAACCCATTTTATGTCTAAATTGGTCTTCTTTGGCCAGTCTTTGGTTCTGAGGACTGCAGTATTGCAGCCAGGATATTGTTGAAGTGTTGTGTTTAATAGTTCTTCTTTCTACAGAGTTTGCTCCAAGTCAGCTCAGCATCAGAGGAGGAGGGTGTTGAGGAGAATGACGATGCAGAGTCTCAGGAGGCAGATGACGACAAAAGGGATCTTGGGTCTGATGAAGACGACGATGAAGATGATGACAGTGAGGATTCTGGTATGAAACGGTTGTCTTTTCTCTTGATGAAATATCAGTGTGTATGTTCCAGGTTGCCCTCTGTTTGAGCACCCCAAACACTCTGGCTCTCTCTGGCTCTCTCTGGCTGTGGCTCTGGCTCTCTCTGTCTTTGGCTCTCTCTGGCTCACTCTGGCTGTGGCTCTGTCTCTCTCTGGCTCACTCTGGCTGTGGCTCTGTCTCTCTCTGGCTCACTCTGGCTGTGGCTCTGTCTCTCTCTCTGTCTCTGGCTCACTCTGGCTCACTCTGGCTCACTCTGGCTCACTCTGGCTCACTCTGGCTCTCTCTGGCTAACTCTGGCTCACTCTGGCTCTCTCTGGCTCACTCTGGCTCACTCTGGCTCTCTCTGGCTCACTCTGGCTGTGGCTCTGGCTCTCTCTGGCTCACTCTGGCTCACTCCGGCTCTCTCTCGCTCACTCTGGCTGTGGCTCTGGCTCTCTCTGTCTCTGGCTCTCTCTGGCTCACTCTGGCTCTCTCTGGCTCACGCTGGCTGTGGCTCTGTCTCTCTCTGTCTCTGGCTCTCTCTGGCTCACTCTGGCTCTCTCTGGCTCACTCTGGCTGTGGCTCTGTCTCTCTCTGTCTCTGGCTCTCTCTGGCTCTCTCTGGCTGTGGCTCTGTCTCTCTCTGTCTCTGGCTCTCTCTGGCTCACTCTGGCTGTGGCTCTGGCTCTCTCTGTCTCTGGCTCTCTCTGGCTCACTCTGGCTGTGGCTCTGGCTCTCTCTGTCTCTGGCTCACTCTGGCTCTCTCTGTCTCACCCTGGCTCACTCTGGCTGTGGCTCTGGCTCTCTCTGTCTCTGGCGCTCTCTGTCTCTGGCTCTCTCTGGCTCACTCTGGCTGTGGCTCTGGCTCTCTCTGTCTCTGGCTCTCTCTGGCTCACTCTGGCTGTGGCTCTGGCTCTCTCTGTCTCTGGCTCACTCTGGCTCTCTCTGTCTCACCCTGGCTCTCTCTGGCTCACTCTGGCTGTGGCTCTGGCTCTCTCTGGCTCTGGCTCTCTCTGGCTCTGGCTCTCTCTGGCTCTGAATCTCTGGCTCTGACTCTCTCTGGCTCTGACTCTCTCTGGCTCTGACTCTCTCTGGTTCTGGCTCGCTCTGGCTCTGGCTCTCTCTCTGGCTCTGGCTCTGGCTCTCTCTCTGGCTCTAGCACTCTCTGGCTCTGGCGCTGGCTCTCTCTGGCTCGCTCTGGCTCTATTTGGCTCACTCTAGCTCTCTCTGGCTCACTCTGGCTGTGGCTCGGGCTCTCTTTGTCTCTGTCTGTCTCTGGCTTGCTCTGCTCTCTCTGGCTCTGGCTCGCTCTGGTCTGCTCTGGTTCTCTCGCTCTCTCTAGCTCTCTGGCTCTGGCGCTGGCTCTCTCTGGCTCTGGCTCTGGCTCGCGCTGACTCTCTCTGGCTCTGACTCTGGCTCTGGCTCTCTCTGGCTCTGGCTCTCTCTGACTCTGGCTCTCTCTGGCTCTCTCTGGCCCTGGCTCTCTCTGGCTCTCTCTGGCTCTGGCTCTCTCTGGCTCTCTCTGACTCTGGCTCTGGCTCTCTCTGGCTCTCGCTCTCTCTGGCTCTCGCTCTCTCTGGCTCTTGCTCTCTCTGTCGATCATGCAGCCAAGAGAAAGCCCCTCCCATCAGACGTCAATGAGGGCAAAACCGTCTTTATCAGGAACCTGTCATTTGATATGGAGGAGGAGGGCTTGGAGGAGGTGTTACTGCAATATGGAGAACTGAAGTACATCAAAATCTGCCTACACCTAGACACTGAACACTCTAAAGGTATAGTCCTGGCTCCAACACAACCTCATTCTCTTTCTAGCTCTGTCCCCTGCCCAAACCTAAACAATGGCCTGAAATGATGCCAGTCAGATAATAGATGTCTACATGTTAACATTGAATCATGACTGTGTTGGTTGGTAATGGTTGTTGAGGTCTTGTGTCGTCAGTGTGCGTTTTTTTGAGGAAGGCTAACACTCTCCTTCTGTGTTAGTTTGAGGACCAAGCTACGGGACTTGAATGTGTTTGTATCCAAGACCCGCTTGTGTGTCCACAACCTGCCCAAGTCTGTAGACAGCAAACAACTAGGACAACTCGGACTCTCAACTAGGACTCTGTCTGAAAGCTGCTGGAGCTGGCAAGGGGGTCCTCATTACCGAGGTAAGACACTACTAGCACATTTTCATAGCTGTTTCCATCCCAGTCAAATCTGTAAATAGGTCCTCATCTCTCTGGGTCAGTGGTTCCCAAACTTTCTATAGTCCCGTACCTTTTCAAACCTCCAACCTCCAGCTGGGTACCCCCCTCTAGCACCAGGGTCAGCGCACTCTCAAATGTTGTTTTTTGCCATCATTGTAAGCCTGCCACACACACACACACACACACACACAATACGATACATTTATTAAACATAAGAATGAGTACGTTTTTGTCACAACCCAGCTCTGGGGAAGTGACAAAGAGCTCTAATAAGACCAGGTCACAAATAATAATATAATAATAATCAATTATTTTGCTCTTAACCATCTTACATATAAAACCTTATTTGTTAATAACACATTGTGAATAACTCACCACATGTTACAAGGGTGTGCATCCTTTCAAGCACATAACTCTGTAATATTGGGTTGTATTGGAGAGTCTGTCTTAAGTAATTTTCCACACACAGTCTGTGCCTGAATTTAGTTTTCATGCTAGTCAGTGCCGAGTATCCAATTTCACATAGGTACGTGGTTGCAAAGGGCATCAGTGTCTTAACAGTGAGATTTGCCAAGGCAGGATACTCTGAGCGCAGCACAATTCAGAAATCTGGCAGTGGCTTCTGATTAAATTACATTTTCGCAGAACCGCTTGTTGCAATGTCCATGAGGCTCTCTTCAGGGATGCAAACTCGTCACCTTTCGGCAAAATTCGCTGTTTTGAATCCAAAATAGGTGACCTATGTGATTTGTGTAGATCTGATTGAGAAAGGTTTTGGAGGGGGGGGGCTTTAGATCAGACTACTGGCTGTAAGCGAATGAGTGATGCTCGTTTGGAACAATACTGGCTTGTATCCAAGAAGTTTGGTAGGGAGGGGGGCTTTGGATCAGACTTCTGGCTGTAAGTGAACGAGTGATGTGCGTTTGGAGCAATACTGGCTGTATCCAAGGCTCCAATCTTAACAGCAGAATACTGCAGGTGACTAAAGAGAGAAGAGACAACCAAATTGCAAATTACAGCACCAGTGGGTGCTCTGGAAAGACAGCAGAGAGTAGAAATGCAGTTTTCCATTTATATCAGCTTGACTCCTGAACGATACCGAAGAGGTAGGTGAGAAGCCTGACCACGGAGACAGGGGTGAGAAGGTGATGAAGCATACTTCATGAGCTGTAACCGAAAACAACTGGCATTTGGAAGTTTTAAGGTGAGGGAGAAAGTGTGGTGGAACAAGTATTGTTAGCATTTTAAGTAATGTTATCTTGCTAGCAGGATCGAATTCTCCGTTAGCTAAGTTAACCAGAGAAACCTATAGAGGTGAAAGGAACACCACACACTTTCCCTCTTTCTCACTTTTTCAGTACAGTGGATAAAAATGGGTATTCCAGGTGTACTGTGCCTGAAAGAGATCAATTGTGCCAACAAAAGGGTTGGTGCTCTGCTGCTGGCACATTGTACATTTTCTGCCTGTGGACATCTGTTCTACGGTGTAGTAACCTTCAGTGTAGCCCAACGATATTGCTTTTGTTGAACTTGACAGTACCAGTGTGTGAGTGAGGGGGGATTATTACATTTTTTTACTTGGTGAACGTTATTTTTGCACACGTAGCCTTGTGCACAGATCAATGTCTACTATAGTGGCCTCTATAATAGAGCAAAAATAAATGCCTGTTTGTTTCATTCTATTTCTACTTTAGAAGTTTTTTTCCCAAGTGTAATATTTAGATGTGTGTGTGTGGTCACATGGTTCTATTATAAAGGCTGTCATGGCTAACTGCAATATTAGTGTATTGTTTTTTTCTCAAGACTTGAGTGTCATTTGCAGTAAAGTCTAGGCAACATTAACCACTTTTTATTTTACACCCACAGACGGATCATGTAGATCATATTCTTTGTTGCTTAATTATTTAAAACTTGCATTTCCCCCTAGCAGGGATTTTTAGCATGTTTCAGTGCAACAAAAAATTGTCACCTTTTTGGGCCCTCACCAGTTTGCATCCCTGTCTCTTGTTCAGATATTGGTATGTAGACTGGAGGCAGGGCATGAAAGAGATAACGAATCCAGTTGTTTGTGTCATCTGTTTCAGGAAAGTACCTGCGTAATTGCGCACCCAACTCACTCAGGTGCTTCGCTATAACACATTTGACATTGTCCGCAAGCTTGAGTTCATTTGCACACAAAAAATCATACAATGATGGAAAGACTGGGGCTGTCCTTGTTAAAGCAGACAGGGAAGAGCTCCAACTTCTTAATTATAGCCTCAATTTTGTCCCACACATTGAATATAGTTGCGGAGAGTCCCTGTAATCCTAGATTCTGATCATTCAGGCGAGAAAAACATCACCCAGATACGTCAGTCGTGTGAAAAACTTGTCATTGTGCAAGTGGTCAGACAAATGAAAATTATGGTTAGTAAAGAAAACTTTATTAAGCTCGTCTCTCAATTATTTAAAAAGTGTCAATACTTTGCACCTTGATAACCAGAGTACTTCTGTATGTTGTAGAAGCATAGTGCAGAAAATACACGAGAGTTCAGGGGCCTTGCTTTAACAAAGTAAACTATTTTCACTGTAGTGTTCAAAATGTCATTCAAGCTGTCAGGCATTCCCTTGGCAGCAAGAGCCTCTCGGTGAATGCTGCAGTGCACCCAAGTGGCGTCGGGAGCAACTACTTGCACGCGTGTTACCACTCCACTATGTCTCCATGTCATGGCTTTTGCGCCATCAGTACAGATACCAACATGAGCAGAAGCAACATTTGGCTACATATGGACCATTAGTGGAATTCCCACGAGAGGGTAACGGTTAATGTGATTGGATGTTAATTATTTGACCAGGCTACCTGTATCTGACATTGTGTTGTTATTTCGCTGAATACTAGATGGTTTCATTTTTGGGGGGGGGCAGTGACACAAGGCTACTCAGGCGAGAAAAAAACCTTACCCAAATGTATAGCCCCGTTGGAAAATATATATTGTCTGTTTGAAAATGTGAAGGAAAAAAACATGTAAAAAAAAAAAAAAAAAAAAAATGGATCACATTTTTATTTGGCATACCCCAATGGCATTGCAACCCAGGTTTGGAATACCTGCTCTGGGTGAACTATTAGTGACCACCAGGGGGCACTACAGTGCCCCTTAACTTTTTGTTCTAATGGTTTCTTCTTCCTCCTTTTCTTCAGTCACTTTCAGGTGCCACATTTTTTTGTTTTACAGCCTGAGTTCAAAATGTATTAAATTGACCCACCCATCATGTCAGTGTAATTATGTTTTTAGAAATGTTTACAAATTAATTAAAAATTAAAAGCTGAAAAGTCTTGCCAATAAGTATTCAACCCCTTTGTTATGGCCAGCCTAAATAAGTGCAGGAGTAAACATGTGCTTAACAAGTCACATAATAAGTTGCATGGCCTCACTGTGATGATTTTTGAATGACTACCTCATCTCTGTATCCCACATCTATAAAATGATCTGTAAGGTCCCTCAGTAGAGCAGTGAATTTCAAACAGATTGAACCAGAAAGATCAGGGAGATTTTCCAATGCCTCACCAAGAAGGGCACCTATTGGTAGATGGATAAAACAATTAGGCCAATGGTGACTTAAAACAGAGTTTAATGCCTGTGATAGGAGAAAACTGAGGATGTATCAACAACATTGTAGTGACTCCACAATGCTAACCTAATCAACAGAGTGAAAAGAAGGAACACAGGACAGAACAAAAATATTCCAAAACATGCAGCCTGTTTACAACAAGGTACTAAAGTAATAGTGCAGAGCAATAAACTTTTTTGTCCTGAATAGAAAGTGTTGTGTTTGGGGGAAAATCCAATCCAATACATTACTGAGTACCATTTTCCATATTTTCAAGCATAGTGGTGGCTGAATCATGTTATGGGTATGATTTGTAATCGTTAAGGACTGGGGAGTTTTTCAGGATAAAAAATAAACGGAATGGAGCTAAGCACAGGCAAAATCCTAGAGGAAAACCTGGTTCAGTCTGCTTTCCACTAGACACTGGCAGATTAATTCACCTTTCAACAGGACAAAAACCTAAAACATCTACACTGGCCTTGTTTACCAAAAAGACAGTGAATGTTTCTGAGTGGCCGAGTTACAGTTTTGACTTAAACCTGCTTAAAAATCTATGGATGTCTGGCAATACTCAACAACTAATTTTACAGAATTTAAAAAATAATAATGGGAAAAAATTGCACAATCCAAGTGTGGAAAGCTCTCCAAGACTTACCCAGAAAGACTCACAACTGTAATCGCTGCCAAAGGTGATTCTAACATGTACCAACTCAGGTACCTTTCTAATTACTGGGGTTTTCTGTTTTTTTTTTACATACCAATGTTAGACTTTTTCTTCCTCTTTGACATTTCAGTATTTTGTGCAGATTGTTGATGGAAAAAATGACATGAAATTCATTTTAATCCCACTTTGTAACAAGAAAATGTGGAAAAAGTAAAGGGGTGTGAATATTTTCTGAAGGCACTGTATTGTCCTATGAAGCTGCTCTGTCCATGTTGAATGGCCTTTAATTTGTCTCTTTACAACCTCTTTCCGCAATTGACTCTTTGTTTACTATTTGCTTCTCTCCCCCTTTCTTTTCCTCACCATCTCTATCTGTATGCCCCCCCTCTCTCTCACTATCTTTCTCTCTCCAGTGCAGGGTGATGTATGATAAGAAGCCAGAGTGGGGTCAGGTATTAGGCCGGTCGCTAGGTTACGGCTTTGTTCAGCTCCAAGATCATGAACACGCACTGAAGACACTACGACACCTCAACAATAACCCTGACATCTACGGCAACACCAAGGTGTGTTTGTGTGGCGCTGTGTCTTTGTTGATCTATCTGTGTGTGTGTATGCATGTCCTTAACCTTGTACTCGACAGAGTGCAGCTGTGTTTGAGAGGGTGAATGGCAGGTTATGTTTCAGGATGTTGTCTTTGGCTCTCAGTAGCTGATGTCAGTAATTGCATTCATTTTATCTCTGAACAATATTGCGTCTGGACTCAAACATCCTAGTCATCAATGTTTATTGTTCCTGAGGAATGTAAAGAGAATGTTGAATTGCACGTACACTCATTTGGTTTGGCAACCTACAGCATCTGATCAATATTGACGGTCTTCCTAAATGATGAGAATGTGTTATTGAGAAGAGTATTCACAGGTTGTTGCCTTTTTCCTTGAGTGATTTACGTTGTCTGTCCACAGAGACCCATTGTTGAGTTCTCTCTTGAAGATGGAAGGAAGCTGAAGATTAAAGAAATGCGACAACAACACAAGTCAAGTTGTGTCTTCTCTGCTGTTTATGTTGGTGTGTGATGATGGTTAAGATTAAGAGTAACACATTTTCCTGTCTCCATGGATTCCAGGAGTGTTTTAAGGGGAATGGCCCTATGGGAAGAGGGAAGATGCAGCCGCAGTCAGGAGGCAGGCTTGGACCTCAGAAGGGTGTGTCTAAACCCCAGAGTAACATGGTAACCAAGGAGTGGTCAGCGACGACCCAGACACAGTCGGCACCATCCAGTCAGGGCAGAAAGGATGGAGGTATGACGCTCTACATTTCTGCCCTAACCCTGAATATAACACACACACAGCTCATGGAAAGAAACGAAGGAAGGTTCTATCCCTACCTTCTCACCGTGGCCCAAAGATAAGGTAACACACACACACACACACACACGGTACCTATGACATTGTAACCCATACTACATGGTATAATTTTGGTCCTGCAGGATGCGTGATAAGGGAAAGCCTGCTCAGCCTAAGAAGCCCAGGATCGGTTCCAGCAGGACAGGAAGGAACGTCACTGGAGAAACCTACACAGCTATGCACACAAACACACACAAACATTACCCATGTCTGCATGTCGTGGCCCCAGGATCATGTAGTACATTCAACTGTCTTCATTGGTTTTCCAGAGCACCTTAGGGGCCAAGAGGCGGGTTAGGAGCCGAGAGGATGACCGCTTTGACAATCTGGTTGAACAATACAAGAGGAAACTGATGGGCGGCAACAAGACTGCAACCATCAAGAAGAACAAGTGGTTCAACAGTTAAATGTGTGAGATGCCATTTTTTGCCATAATCAAAGAAACCTTTCCTTATGTTGGTTTCGACATCATTTACATTTTGAAACAAAGATTTATGATGGTTGAAATGTTGGTGTAACATTCACCCATGAACTGTGTAGAATTAGAGTCCTGCATATTACTGTCCGTGTATGTCTGTGTCCTCACGTTATACACAACTTGTGGTGTGCCATCCCAGTGGTAAAACGTGGGGTGTCCGAGTAGTCACTTCCTGAATTAACTCTGACAGAGGTTTGAAGCAGTGTTAAAAAAACAATGTGTGGGTTTGTTTAGTACGACAAACATGTTCAGAACAGATGCTGATGTTTTACTCTACTTTGCTTTATGTTCATGTAAACTATTGGTGAGAATAATGTAAAGAATATCAGAGATTTGAGAAATGTAAATCTCTGGCATTTTTATTAAAGAACTTGCAAAGACGGAGACAGTTTTAGTTTCTCTATATTTCATATGGTAAGTGGTCATCTGTGATATAAGAAAATGTTAATGTATCGATACATTTTGGAAACACCCACGCAATGTTCATGTGTAAAGTTTGATATACTGTACATGTACCTCTCCCAGCCTCCCATTTCTGGACATGTTGATGTACTCTGTGTAAAGGTATTGGTGTGTTCAATAAATGTTCATCTTTGATCAAGGTAATGTTCTACCTCAGACCAGTTTCTAGAGTTTGGGAAATGTTGGATTGTAGAAACACTGTCACACCCACAATGTTGATTGCATATTTGGTAATGTTTGCTGACCCTGTTCTTCTTACCCACGCACTGGCCTAGTCAAGGGGAAATTCCGACCCACGTTAAGCGCCTGTAAATGGAAGGTAATTCCTTTTTTTATGTACTTTTCTCTGTATTCTTTAACTTAAAGGAAAACAACACCTAAAAAATATATTTTGCTATTTGTTTCATTAGGCCATTGTTGACATAGACCCAAAATGTTTTGCTTATCAGCAATCAAGTTTAAGATGCACTATATATACAAAGTATGTGGACATCCCTTAATTTGACTATTTCAGCCACACCTTTGCTGACAGGTGTATAAAATCAAGAACACAGCCATGCAATCTCCATAGACAAACACTGGCATTAGAATGGCCTTACTGAAGAGCTTAGTGACTTTCAATGTGGCACAGTCATAGGATGCACCTTTACAACAAGTCAGTTCGTAAAATTTCTGGTCTAGGTCCATTTGTTCCATTGAATGGCAAATTTATTAACGTTACGGCATACAATGATGTTCGAGACCAATTCTGTGCTTCCAACTTTGTGGCAACAGTTTGAGGAAGGCCCTTTCCTGTTTCAGCATGACAATGCCCCTGTGCACAAAGCAAGGTCCATACAGAAATTGTTTGTAGAGATCGGTGTGGAAGGACTTGACTGGCCTGCACAGAGCCCTGATCTCAATCCATTGAACACCTCGGGGATGAATTGGAACACCGACTGCGAGCCAAGCGTACTTCGCCCAACATCAGTGCCCAACTTGAATGGAAGCAAGTCCTCGCAGCAATGTTCCAACATCTAGTGGAAAGCCTTCCCAGAAGAGTGGGGGCTGTTTGTAGCAGCAAAGGCGGGGGAGCAACTCCAAATTCATTCCCATGATTGTGGAATGAGATGTTAGACGAGCAGGTGTCCACATACATACACTACATGACCAAAAGTAACTTTCAAAATACAAAAATCATCCCGTGTGAAGCAAAAGGCATCATACAGGGATGATTTCTGTATTTTGAAAGTTACGTATCTTGAATACTTGATTTAGAACGTCTCATGTTGTTTGCTGGAGTCAAGATTCGACATGTCATATCTTTAGCCAGTCTTGCGACATAATGGATCCATTTGGCCATTCGAACACCAGTGCGCTAAAATTCTGTGTTCAGCTAAGCAGCTAGCTAGCCAGCTAGCCAAGCAGAGAGGTAGCTAGTTATTTTGCTTTACATAGCCTGGCTTACTGATATTTAGGCCAAGTCAAAAAGTGTTGTTTCAGGTGCATGTCTTTCACGACACTCGTTGGTTACAAGCGGCAACTTTGTTTCATCATAGAATTGTAAAGAGGCATAGTTACCGTGTGTTCTAGATCTGAATGCCCGTTTTTAGTCAGCTGTTGTACAACATACATTATACAACTAGCTAGTTTTAACTTTTCATGTCAACTGTTATTTCTGAACTGGGCATCATTACTTGACCTCTAAACTCTGTAAAATATATTTGAACAGATATGACTCTTTTTCTGTCATGACCGTAATTAATCGACATCAATGCCCGGCAAGCCTGTGTTTCTAGCACAACCATTGTCGAGTATTGGTGCAAAATCAGATCATTACGCACAGACTTTATCTATAAGTACTTTTAACCATGTCTGTTCCATCATTGTTTCGCCTAGCTGGCCAAGAATAAAAATTTAGCTATCGAATAACAAATTAGACCTAGCCCAAAATATACACGTCTTGCGTGTATGAGACTGTAACGTGACATTATATTGAATGATTGGACACATTCACACTGCCTAATAACCTCCTTGTCCAACGATTAAACAAATCATTGGGCAGCCTAATAACCTCCTTGTCCAACGATTAAACAAATCATTGGGCAGCCTAATAACCTCCTTGTCCAACGATTAAACAAATCATTGGGCAGCCTAATAACCTCCTTGTCCAACGATTAAACAAATCATTGGGCAGCCTAATAACCTCCTTTTCCAACGATTAAACAAATCATTGGGCAGCCTGATTGGTGCCACTTTTTCCCCAGCCCCAGCTAACACACCTGATTCCAATAACCAACTTGGGGTGGCAGTGTAGCCTAGTGGTTAGAGCATTGGACCGGTAACCGGTAGGTTGCAAGTTCAAATCCCCGAGCTGACAAGGTACAAAATCTGTCATTCTGCCCCTGAACAGGCAGTTAACCCACTGTTAACTAGGCCGTCATTGAAAATAAGAATTTGTTCTTAACTGACTTGCCTAGTAAAATAAAGGTAAAAAAATAAAAATAAATCATGGTCTTAAAGTTTAGAATGCAATTAGTTTAATCATGTGTGATTATTTATAGGGCTGGGGGAAAGTGTGATACCAATCAGGCACCAGAGAACAGGAGTTGCCATCCCTGATCTATGTCTACATCTGTGCTCGAGACATTCCAGAATCAATTGCTCATGTTTTGCTTTCCCTTCTCCAGCCTCAGAATTGTTGTTAAAAGTGGTGGGCCTACAACCAAACATGTAAAAAAGGGAAGTTTGTGTCGGCAACAAAAACCTTGTGTGAGAAATAATACTTGTGCATTCTTTATCTAGTACAGTTGAAGTCGGAAGTTTACATGCACCTAGGTTGGAGTCATTAAAACTTGTTTTTCAACCACTCCGCAAATTTCTTGTTAACCTGTTAAATCTATGGGGGCGCTATTTCATTATTGGATAAAAAAACGTGCCCGTTTTAAGCGCAATATTTTGTCACAAAAAGATGCTCAACTATGCATATAATTGACAGCTTTGGAAAGAGAACACTCTGACGTTTCCAAAACTGCGAAGATATTGTCTGTGAGTGCCCCAGAACTGATGCTACAGGCGAAACCAAGATGAAACTTCAAACAGGAAATGAGCAGGATTTTTGAGGCTCTGTTTTTCATTGTCTCCTTATATGGCTGTGAATGTGCAAGGAATGAGCCTGCCCAATTTATCGTTTCCCCAAGGTGTCTGCAGCATTGTGACGTATTTGTAGGCATATCATTGGAAGATTGACCATAAGAGACTACATTTGCCAGGTGTCCGCCCGGTGTCCTCCGTCGAAATTGGTGCGTCATCTTCAACTGCACGTCTTTTTCCAAGCGATTCACAGGAGACAGTAGACATTCACGAACGATATATCAATGAAGAGATATGTGAAAAACACCTTGAGGATTGATTCTAAACAGCGTTTGCCGTGTTTCAGTCGATATTATGGAGTTAATCTGGAAAACAGTTCGCCGTTTTGATGACTGAATTTTTGTTTCTTTTGGTACCCAAACGTGATGTACAAAACGGAGCGATTTCTCCTACACAAAGAATCTTTCAGGAAAAACTGAACATTTGCTATGTAACTGGGAGTCTCCTCATTGAAAACATCCGAAGTTCTTCAAAGGTAAATTATTTTATTTGAATCCTTTTCTGTTTTTTGTGCAAATGTTGCGCGCTAAATGCTACGCTAAATGCTACTCTAGCTATCAATACTCTTACACAAATGCTTGTTTTGCTATGGTTCAAAAGCATATTTTGAAAATCTGAGATGACAGTGTTGTTAACAAAAGGCTAAGCTTGAGAGCTAGCACATTCATTTAATTTCATTTGCGATTTTCATAAATAGTTAATGTTACATTATGCTAATGAGCTTGAGGCTATAACTGGATACAGGTTTTTTTCATAGCCAAACGTGAACAAAACGGAGCGATTTGTCCTACACAAATAATATTTTTTGAAAAACTGAACATTTGCTATCTAACTGAGAGTCTCCTCATTGAAAACATCCGAAGTTCTTCAAAGGTAAATGATTTTATTGGAATGATTTTCTTGTTTTTGTGAAAATGTTGCTGGCTGAATTCTAGGCTTATAGCTATGCTAGCTATCAATACTCTTACACAAATGCTTGTTTAGCTATGGTTGAAAAGCATATTTTGAAAATCTGAGATGACAGTGTTGTTAACAAAAGTCTAAGCTTGAGAGCAAATATATTTATTTCATTTCATTTGCGATTTTCATGAATAGTTAACGTTGCGTTATGCTAATGAGCCTGAGGCTATAAATTGGATCCCGGATCCGGGATTGCTCGGCGCAAGAAGTTAACAAACTCTAGTTTTGGCAAGTCGGTTAGGACATCTACATTGTGCATGACAAGTAATTTTTCCAACAATTGTTTACAGATTATTTCACTTATAATTCACTACATCACAATTCCAGTTGGTCAGAAGTTTACATACACTAAGTTGACTATGCCTTTAAACAGCTTGGAAAATTCCATAAAATTATGTCATGGGGACAAAGATCGTACTTTTTGGAGAAATGTCCTCTGGTCTGATGAAACAAAAATAGGACTGTTTGGCCACAATGACCATCATTATGTTTGGAAGAAAAAGGGGGAGGCTTGCAAGCCGAAGAACCACATCCCAACTGTGAAGCACAGTGGTAGCAGTATCATGTTGTGGGGGTGCTTTGTTGCAGGAGGGACTGGTGCAGTTCACAAAATAGATGGCATCATGAGCAAGGAAAAGTATGTGGATATATTGAAGCAACATCTCAAGACATCAGTCAGGAAGTTAAAGCTTGGTCGCAAATGGGTCTTCAAAATGGACAATGACCCCAAGCATACTTCCAAAGTTGTGGCAAAATGGCTTAAGGATAACAAAGTCAAGGTGTTGGAGTGGCCATCACAAAGCCCTGACCTCAGTTCTATAGAAAATTTGTGGCCCGAACTGAAAAAGCGTGTGCAAGCAAGGAGGCCTACAAACCTGACTCAGTTACACCAGATCTTCAACACGGGGGCCCCTCAAGGGGTGCGTGCTCAGCCCCCTCCTGCACTCCCTGTTCATTCATGACTGCACGACTCCAACACCATCATTAAGTTTGCCAATGAAGAGGCCCGAGCACGCCTCCGTTCTCATCGACAGGGCTGTAGTGGAGCAGGTTGAGAGCTTCAAGTTCCTTGGTGTCCACATCAACAACAAACTATCAAGGTGCAAACACACCAAGACAGTCGTGAAGAGGGCACAACAAAGCCTATTCTCCCTCAGGAGACTGAAAAGATTTGGCAAGGGTCCTCAGATTCTAAAAAAGTTCTACAGCTGCACCATCGAGAGCATCCTGACTGGTTGTGTCACTGCCTGGTATGGCAACTGCTCGGCCTCTGACTGTAAGGCACAACAGAGGGCAGTGTGTATGACCCAGTACATTACTGGGGCCAAGCTTCCTGCCATACAGGACCTCTACACCAGGCGGTGTCAGAGGAAAGCCCTAAAAATTGTCAGACTCCAGCCACCATAGTCATAGCCTTTTCTCTCAGCTAACGCACGGCACGCTGTACCGGAGCGCTAAGTCAAGGTCCAAAAGGCTTCTAAACAGCTTCTACCCCCAATCCATAAGACTCCTGAACAGCTAATCAGATGGCTACCCAGACTATTTACACCCCCCTCTTTTATGATGCTGCTACTCTCTGTTTATTTTCTATGCATAGTCACTTTAACTCTACCTACATGTACATATTACCTCGACTAACCGGTGCCCCCGCACATTGATTCTGTACTGGTACCCCCTGTGTATAGCCTTGCTATTGTTATTTTACTGCTGCTTTTTAATTATTTGTTTAAAAAAAATTGTAGTTGTCTATTTTTTACTTAACACTTATTTTTCTTAAAGCTGCATTGTTGGTTAAGGGCTTGTTAGTAAGTATTCCACTGGAAGGTCTAAACGTGGTGTGTTTGGCGCCTTTGACAAATAACATTTGATTTGGGAAGTGGAGGAAGCGTCAGCTACAGATGAAGAGCTAAGAGAGGCGAGAAATTCTATTCAGAGTGGGTGTTATAGCAAATTAACTGTGTGTAATCGGACAATTAATCCTAAGGGGAACACGCATTGTTTTGCCACAGTCGAGGTCTCGAGCCTTCGCTCACCAGGGACATTGGGGCACTGTAGGCACAAAACAACATCTCAGGAGTAAAGTATGGTGGCCGGGCATGGACAGGGCTGCAGAGAGACAAGTCAAGTCATGCCATGGTTGTCAGATTGTAGCACGACCAGATATGCCAGAACCGCTGAGACCCACAGCGCTGCCTGATGGGCCGTGGCAGGACATCGCCACTGATCGATTGGGTCCACTACACTCAAAACTAGTAGTTGTATACTAATACAGCAGATATTATGAATATTATATCATGCAATCTACTACTGCAGAAAAGGTGATTAATAGTCTGGAGACTATTTTCAGTCATCATGGTCTACCATTAACAATCGATCTGATTGTGGCCCACAGTACATGTCATCCCAGTTCCAGAACTTCTGTCTGGAAAATGGGATACAGCATGTAAAAACTATGCCAGAGAGTCCAAACCAGAGACTATTTGTGAGGGATCATCACAAAGACCACAGACACCCAAGCCAGTCAGGCATCACAGACAAATGAAACTGCCACAGAAGTAAACAGACTTTGTCACTCAGTGGTGATTTTAGCATGCATATCTTGGTGGGACAAAAAAACAAAAAGTGGGATGCGTGCCAGCAAAGCCAATACACAACACAACACTAAACAATACATTATTTGCACTATAATGGTGACAAAAGGTGCCCACAAAGTGTTAGGGCCTACATAAAGTTGTCCCAACTGCAGAGTCCCAACAGCAGTCCCAACACCTTTCCACTGCTACACCTGACTATTAGCAGAGCCTTGTCTGGCAGTGAAACTGTTCATTCTGCCTCATTTACTGCCTTTTAAGAAAATATGGCTGACTTGCTGAAACTAATGTGTTTTCTACTGACAATTGAGATGTAAAAACTATGTCATAATGGGATGACCAGCAGATAAGAGGCAATCTGTAATTTGATTAAGACATTAATGAGCGAGCTAGGACAGAAGATCTCTTTGTTTCTTGTAACCTAGAACAAGCATCTCTGTTTTGTCCGAATTTAAAAGTAGAAAGTTTGAAGCCATCCACTTCCTTATGTCTGAAACACAGGCTTCAAGGGAGGGCAATTTTGGGGTTTCACCATGTTTCATTGAAATGTACAGCTGTGTGTCATCTGCATAGCAGTGAAAGTTAACATTATGTTTTCGAATGACAAGGTAAAATATATAGTGAAAACAATAGTGGTCCTAAAACGGAACCTTGAGGAACACCGAAATTTACAGTTGATTTGTCAGAGGACAAACCATCTACAGAGACAAACTGAGATCTTTCCGACAGATAAGATCTAAACCAGGCTAGAACTTGTCCGTGTAGACCAATTTGGGTTTCCAATCTCTCCAAAAGAATGTGGTGATCGATGGTATCAAAAGCAGCACTAAGGTCTAGGAGCACGAGGACAGATGCAAAGCCTCGGTCTGAGGCCATTAAAAGGTCATTTACCACCTTCACAAGTGCTGTCTCAGTGCTATGATGGGGTCTAAAACCAGACTGAAGCATTTCATATACACTGTTTGTCTTCATGAAGGCAGTGAGTTGCTGCGCAACAGCCTTTTCAAAACAATTGAAACAACAAGGTGTCAAAAAAATTGAGAGGAATGGAAGATTCGATATAGGCCGGTAGTTTTTTATATTTTCTGGGTCAAGGTTTGGCTTTTTCAAGAGAGGCTTTATTACTGCCACTTTTAGTGGGTTTGGTACACATCCGGTGGATAGAGAGCCGTTTATTATGTTCAACATAGGAGGGCCATGCACAGGAAGCAGCTCTTTCAGTAGTTTAGTTGGAATAGGGTCCAGTATGCAGCTTGAAGGTTTAGAGGCCATGATTATTTTCATTATTGTGTCAAGAGATATGTACTAAAACACTAATATAGTACACTAAGTCAGAACCATAGGATATATAAAAGGAGCATATAAGCAGACAATGAAAGCTCTTAAAATATTTGATGGTTACATTTCTCAAAAACAAAAACATGTGCACCACCTAGTCAGAACAGTAGGCGAAATGAAGAGGTGAAAATAGACCAAATGATTACGTTGAGGCACGTGGGCTACTAACAGCTTTCTACACAACAGACAGTTAGAATTACTTTCAGTATACATATCTCCCTGGTATACATATCTCCCTGGTATACATATCTCCCTGGTATACATATCTCCCTGGTATACATATCTCCCTGGTATACATATTACATCATTTATGCAGCAGCATACAATACATTTTTTGACACCTTGTTGTGCTGTGCTCACTTGAACAGAAAGGTGGCACAACGGTCATTTGTGGGCAAATTCTGTCATCAAACTTTGTCATCAAAGTTTGTCATTCTCTGGATTTATGGAGCTTTCAAGACAAATGGGAACTCAAAGAAAAACATGATGACTGCTATTTAAGAAAGCTACTCTAGATATAACGTGATTTGACTGCATTTTATATATGGCCAATAACATTGAGCCTTCTCGGATGGGCACTTGTAATGTAACTCTATGGCAGGACCCAAGGGGCTTCAATTTTCGAGCTCTACTGGCGGTGACGTATGACATAGTGTCCCCATGAATGACAGAAAACTGAGCCAATCACGGCGCAACGCTCCGTGTATTCTGCTGGCTTGCCCCACCACCACAGAAAGCATTTTGGAGCTGCCTTACTCACAAACACGGTCTCTTTTTTTTAATGTTGCTTTATTAACTCAGTGATATATATATATATACAGTGCCTTGCGAAAGTATTCGGCCCCCTTGAACTTTGCGACCTTTTGCCACATTTCAGGCTTCAAACATAAAGATATAAAACTGTATTTTTTTGTGAAGAATCAACAACAAGTGGGACACAATCATGAAGTGGTATGACATTTATTGGATATTTCAAACTTTTTTAACAAATCAAAAACTGAAAAATTGGGCGTGCAAAATTATTCAGCCCCTTTACTTTCAGTGCAGCAAACTCTCTCCAGAAGTTCAGCGAGGATCTCTGAATGTTCCAATGTTGACCTAAATGACTAATGATGATAAATACAATCCACCTGTGTGTAATCAAGTCTACGTATAAATGCACCTGCACTGTGATAGTCTCAGAGGTCCGTTAAAGCGCAGAGAGCATCATGAAGAACAAGGAACACACCAGGCAGGTCCGAGATACTGTTGTGAAGAAGTTTAAAGCAGGATTTGGATACAAAAAGATTTCCCAAGCTTTAAACATCCCAAGGAGCACTGTGCAAGCGATAATATTGAAATGGAAGGAGTATCAGACCACTGCAAATCTACCAAGACCTGGCCGTCCCTCTAAACTTTCAGCTCATACAAGGAGAAGACTGATCAGAGATGCAGCCAAGAGTCCCATGATCACTCTGGATGAACTGCAGAGATCTACAGCTGAGGTGGGAGACTCTGTCCATAGGACAACAATCAGTCCTATATTGCACAAATCTGGCCTTTATGGAAGTGGCAAGAAGAAAGCCATTTCTTAAAGATATCCATAAAAAGTGTTGTTTAAAGTTTGCCACAAGCCACCTGGGAGACACACCAAACATGTGGAAGAAGGTGCTCTGGTCAGATGAAACCAAAATTGAACTTTTTGGCAACAATGCAAAACGTTATGTTTGGCGTAAAAGCAACACAGCTCATCACAATGAACACACCATCCCCACTGTCAAACATGGTGGTGGCAGCATCATGGTTTGGGCCTGCTTTTCTTCAGCAGGGACAGGGAAGATGGTTAAAATTGATGGGAAGATGGATGGAGCCAAATACAGGACCATTCTGGAAGAAAACATGATGGAGTCTGCAAAAGACCTGAGACTGGGACGGAGATTTGTCTTCCAACAAGACAATGATCCAAATCATAAAGCAAAATCTACAATGGAATGGTTCAAAAATAAACATATCCAGGTGTTAGAATGGCCAGACCTGAATCCAATCGAGAATCTGTGGAAAGAACTGAAAACTGCTGTTCAACAATGCTCTCCATCCAACCTCACTGAGCTCGAGCTGTTTTGCAAGGAGGAATGGGAAAAAATTTCAGTCTCTCGATGTGCAAAACTGATAGAGACATACCCCAAGCGACTTACAGCTGTAATCGCAGCAAAAGGTGGCGCTACCAAGTATTAACTTAAGGGGGCTGAATAATTTTGCACGCCCAATTTTCCAGTTTTTGATTTGTTAAAGTTTGAAATATCCAATAAATGTCGTTCCACTTCATGATTGTGTCCCACTTGTTGTTGATTCTTCACAAAAAATACAGTTTTATATCTTTATGTTTGAAGCCTGAAATGTGGCAAAAGGCCGCAAAGTTCAAGGGGGCCGAATGCTTTCGCAAGGCACTGTATATTTTGCATTGTTTGCAAACTGATATGTGACACGTATTAATCTCAAAATAACATGCAAAACAGGCAAACCCCCAAAAGAAAGGGTCTGCCCCACCTGCCTTAAATGATGGGTCGCCACTGTAAATAATCACCCTGCACAGCAAGAGGTAAAGAAAACCAGTATAAACTGAAAAATGACAAGTACAAAAGACTAATGCGAAGACTCTGAATGTTTGAGTTATGTTGTGAAAAATGTGCAGAATGTTTTGTTTCAAAAAAATCTAAATAAATAGATGATAATAAAAGTTTGTTTTGCTTAGAAGTAAGCTTAAAAAGGAAAGTCCATTAGGAGAACAGAAATAATAAGATATTGAACATATTTCAGTTATTTATTGGTAACACAAAGGTTGTTATACAGGGAAAGAATGAGTGTTGTTGTTTATGTCATGATGACATCGAAGTTCATATTCAAGTAAAGGGGGGATGTCGTGTATTGATGTGATATATGATGTCATCAGTAAAGTAGTGGGGGGGGTGTGTTACACAGACAGTGATGGAGTAACATCTTGAAGTTAACTCTGACTCTGGTTGATGTAATTCAGTATAATATCCTAACTTAGCACAAGTTGTAAGTTTAGGATTGAACAATACCCACATACATTTATAACTGTTACTGACTTCAGTGTTAGTTTCCTTACATTTTGCATCATTCCATTACATTGCTCGTTTAGATTTCTTTCCTCTGCCACGTTTGTGTGGTTGTTCCTAAGGATAGTTAGCAATAGTGGATCATATTAGGCTAATGTATTACAAGTTGTGCAATCATTTAGGACATGTAGCCTATCTGAATAAAAAAACTCCCAGCTCAGATTAGGTTTTAGGATGATGTTAGACATTGCCCAGACAAACTCTGAGCCAGGAGTAAAATCAACTCATAAATGTGTCTCAGCTGGTAATCATGAAAGTCTGAAGTATTGCAAAGGAAATCTAGTGATGACGCTAATTGACCAAGTTGCAAATGAATGGTGAATGTGACTGTACATCAAATGTGGCAATGGTAATACTTGTCGTGTCTTTGGAAATGCCGGATTAAGTGATATGACATGCTATTCTATGAAATAATTTCTCCGTAATTAATATCACCTGATTGAGCTAATCATGTAAATGTAATTAACTAGAGTCCGGCACTACGAAAGAATATTATAGAGCTGTTATCTTCCGAATAAACTCTTAAAGACCAAGAAATTTTTTACATCAATAGCAGTCAATATCAATCGTCGTCTTAATTCAGACTCATCTGAAAGTTGTAAATTCTTGGTTATCTGCACGAACCCTGGCTAACAATTTGAATCAGCAATACAAAATTGGGTTTAATTATTTATTTACTAAATACCTAACTAATCACACAGAATTACACATACACATAATTAAATCATAACTTGATTACAAATTACGTCATAAAGGAAAACGTCCCTAGCGGGCGGAACAGATATGACAGCTTGTTGCACAAAATAAAAGGGGCTGGGTTTGAGTGAAAGAGCGGGAAGACTGAGGAACAAAGAGAAAAAGCTGTGCTATCGTAAATACAGTATCTTATGCATTCTAAATTACCACCCATTTGGAAAAGGAAAATGCAATAAATATTTACTATGAGCTGCCCTTCGGGAAGATTAGTGGTAGGTGGAAGGCCGTGTTGCCAACCCGAGTCATTTGAAAAATGTCTCTGGTGGCAATTGGTTACGTTGTAGTAACGTCATTGGGTGATAAACGGGATACTCTGTCTGTTCCTTTCTAACCCTCGTTGCATCTGCTGTTGCTAACTCAACGGCTAGGAGGTATCACTTCTGTAGTGAATAAGAGTTCAAAGTTCATACCATTCGCAACCAAAGCTCACGCTGATGTTGACTTCGTTCTGTAGTTATTATCTGAACCATTCTGACATAGGATCGTCATCCTACATCCTCAGAACATGAGGTTATATTGTCGTCAAGGGCTTATATAAGAAGGGAGAGGAGGGAGTGTTTGAAAAGTTTTATAGCTCATGTCCCTTCACAGGGGCGGGCCACTGATTGAGTCCTATTTTATGAGCTGACAAGGTACAAATCTGTCATTCTGCCCCTGAACAGGCAGTTAACCCACTGTTCCTAGGCAGTTATTGAAAATAAGAATTTGTTCCTAACTGACTTGCCTTGCCTATAACGGTAAAAAAATATTTATGACTGTCATAACCTACCCCCCAGGCCAACATCATGACATACTTTAATTTAATTTTTGCATTACACAATCACTTTGCCTAGTCTTAATTATTGCCTAATATGCTGAATGTACAAAACAATAGGAACACTTTCCTAATATGTATATGCATGCCCTTTGCCCTCAGAACAGCCTCAATTCGTCAGGGCACGCCCTGATCTGTTTCACCAGTGATTTGTGATTGTCTCCACACATCTCCAGGTGTCACCTGTTTCCCCATTAGTCCCTGGGTATTTATTCCTGTGTTCTCTGTTTTTCTTTTGCCAGTTCATCTTGTCTTGTCAAGTCAACCAGTGTGGTTTTTCAGTGCTCCTGCTTTTTCCTTATCTCCGTTTTTCTAGTCCTCTGGGTTTTGACCCTTGCAAGCCTTGACTCTGAGCCCACCTGCCTGACCATTCTGCCTGCCCTGACCTTGAACCTGCCTGCCACTCTACCTCCTGGACTCTGACCTGGTTTATGATCTTTTGCCTGTCCACGACCTGTCTCTAGCCTGCCCCTTGAATTATAATAAATATCAGAGACTAACCATCTGCCTCCTGTGTCTGCATCTGGGTCTCCAAATGTATCGTTATACTACAAGGTGTCGAAAGCGTTCCACAGGGATGCTGGCCCATGTTGACTGCACTGCTTCCCACAGTTGTGTTACAGTTTAAACCTGGAGCCTGGAGCATAGTTCACTTTAGACTTTAGACTGGACCATTGTCATCACAGTTTCATGATTAGTGAGGATTATTAGGGTAGATTTATAGGACCATATTGTACAGTTTTCTCACCTTACAATATTTCATGGAATATGGCAAATTTCAGGATACGTTTTTTCATTCATCAATATATTTTGTGCATATGGTCTCTCCAAACCTATTTAAAAAAATATTATTCATAAATACTTTCTTAACCCTAAATAATCTACAAGATCACAGTATTTTTAAATCTACCAATTGATGCTGAAAAGGAGGTAAAAATGTGTATTGACATGGATTTCTTTCATTGATCTTTAATATTTTGGATAATACTCTCCATATGTTCCAGTGAGTTTGTCGAGAAAATTCTAATTGAATGTACACTACATTGAAATGGATGGCTTTAGATAAATGTAAAGAAAACCCTATTGAATGAAAACTCCAAGAGAACATCTGTTGGCCAGCAAGTGAGAGGGTTTTCAGCTGTTTAATAAAATGTATTCAGCGCACTCAAGGGAACCACGCATGCAAAGCCATTTACTCAGCTGCATAAGGTAAGTCTGAATACCAACTGCTGAGAAGTGTGTAGGATCAGGCCCTATGTCGGGCCCTATGTCAGGCCCTATGTCGGGCCCCATTCATTTGATGAAGGAAGACTGATAAAAACAGAATAATAGAAAAGGAAACAATTTTATTAAATAGACTTTGCATATCATCCAAGATTAAATAGTTACATAAAATTTACCAAAAATATAGTACAGTATAAATCATTTTGTTTTACCAGGTGAGTTGACTCAGCACACATTCTCATTTACAGCAACAACCTGGGGAATAATTATAGGGGAGAGGAATGAGACAATTAGAAGCTGGGGATGATTAGATGGCATATTAGACAGACAGATTGGGAATTTAGCCAGGACCTTTTTTTCAGATCAGAGGAAAGAGTGCCTCCTACTGGCCCTCCAACACCACTTCCAGCAGCATCTGGTCTCTCATCCAGCAACCCACCAGGACCAACCCTGCTTAGCTTCATTGGCAAGCCAACAGTGGGATGTATGATGGTATGTTGCTGGCATGAGTGCTTATACTGTCAAGAAGAGGATGAGTTGGGATGTGTTCAGTGAGGAATCATATTCAGAACCTTGTATATATAATTGTAATGAAATAGAGCTGACATGACTCACTGCTCTTCAGGATAGACAATCATGTGTTCTATACAGTGCATTTCAATCTGAATGCAATGTAACGTTGTCATTGAGAATCCATCTTGGAATGTCATTGAGAACTGATCTCTCCCCACCTTCCCTCTCTGTCACTGCTCTAACATCAAAACATCTGGTTTCCTGGCAGAGGCTGTCTTAGCTTTCAGGAAAACCTCTCTGTGAGTATGATGACATCACTACACACATGCAGTCTAGTCCTCCCTGGAGCAGGCAGCATTACTCAACGTGTGTGTGTGTGTGTACATTCTGCAATACAGCTGATTCAATGCTTAGTAAACACTTCGCCCTGTGCCACTGACTGAAGGGTGTATAATGCTACAAAACAAAGCTGCTTATTTTTTCTCTTCTTGATAGAAATAAATATAAATAAAGATACAGTCCTTGTCTAAATAATACAATATAAAATGTCTTAACTTAGCAGGAGATGGTGACAGTGGGATGACCTACATTTAGGAGAATCTTCAGACACCATGACCCCACTGTCCAGTCTTGCTTCAACTCATTCTAGGATTTCAGCAGATCACGAGTTGATCATAGTTCAGTTACTCAGTGACAGTCACTGTCAGTAACAGTTGTTCAGCATGGCACAAACTGATCTGAGTTCAGTTGCTCAGTCATTGTCAACATTAGTAACAGTAATTCAGCTGATCCAGGTTCAGTAGTAACCGACCAAGGTAGCCCTTGAGTCTGTTTAGCGCAACTGGACCCACACTCAGACCATACTTCCTGGTAGTATCTTTCAGAGCCTCTGACAGCCCTCCCTCTCCTGTCTGTTTCTGTTGGCGGCCTGGGCAGCGTGATATCATCCAGTTCTCCAGCAGACCCCTCATAGTGGAGGTGTCTTCCACCAGCTGTTTGAGGTCTGCCCAGTCTAGGACGAGCAGTAGGTCCTGGTAGAATCCCATGGTCTCCACTATGGAAGGCAGGCTTTCTATATGCTGATCTACTGCAGCCGCAGGGAGAAATGGGTCCATGCCCTCGATCAGGTTAGGAGATATATCCAGCTGGAGGAAGAGAGAAATGTGATTAATATACGATTAATGTAGGTTATACATGCTGTTTTTTTGTTTAATTCAACAACAAGCTAAAGACTGCATAAATCAGTACACCAATGATTGACTGACTGGATGACTGATTGATAGATTAGTTGATTACCTTTTTGATCCTAATCACCATGGTTTGAGCAAGGTCTTTGACCTTAGTCCTCACTACATGCAATGAGAGTGAAGCTCCCGCCCCCACGCTGAACAGAGCCAACAGAGAGGACAACAGGAGGGCCATGGAGCAGTCCATATCTGTAGCCTGGAGGAATGGGTGTATGTGCCTGAACGTGTGTACCTGTGTCAATATGTGTGCAGGTTTGTGTCTAGAATGGTGAATTTGTCTCCTAGTGTCTGTTGGAAAGTGGACTGAGTCAGGTTTTCATCTAGGATGTTTCTCTGTGTTTATATAAAGAACAGCACGGGCACTCCTGTAAGAGAGAATATATACATAAGCAGGTTGTTCTACTGTGGTCTGTTGTGGAGCACACATACAATTATCCACTTTAATAATATAAATCTGATAATATTTAAAGTCTAAACTTAAATGTAATGTTTTGGTTGGAGATGAATGTTTGTTTTAGACAAATCAATATTTGGCAGAGGGTCAGCGGTGAAATCCCCACTTGGAGAGAACAGCCTGCCCTCTGCTAAATAGACTACAGATAAGACTCACTGTACTACCCCCATCCTACTGAAAACAGACAGAAATCAGTCGATCAGGTCTATCTGATCTACTTGGCTTGCTGAATATTCCACATGCTTCCTTTCAAAGGCTCTAAAAAGTTTAAAGGAACTTTTTTTTAAAGTAAAACGTTTATTGAAAATAACTGGAACGTCACTTCATGAAAGACAATCAAACCAAACCATGCAGTACAGACAAGATAAAGTTTAACCACATCACCTGCTCAAATCTATACATATGATATCAGTAGCACATACTAACACAACAGAGAGAGAAATGAGAAAGGATAATAGACAGAGAAGAATGAAAGTGTTATAGAGAATGATAGAGGTAAGATGGAGAGAGTGAAAAAGGAAGTGTAGAGGAGAGTGGAGAGTGTATCTTACCTCTTAGGGTTTGTGTATGTGTCACTCCCAGGTTCCATCAGGGCTTCTCTTATAGCTGAGGGCAGTTGACTCATCTCTTACTCACCCTCACCTCGCCTGCATCCCCCTTACTCAAACCTCTCCCCCCCACACACCTCTACCCAAGAGTCCCCTGGTAGGGTAGCAGGGCAGGAGACTACAGGTTCAAAACATAACACACATACACACAGATACGTTGTGTATTTGCTGATTGTGTGGTAATCTGTCACAGGTTGTCACTGCTTCCCTGTTCTCTGTCTCCTCTCTCTGTGGATGTAACATTTACGTGTTTTAAAAGTAGTGTGTTCCCTGGCCCACTTTCTCATATCCGTACTTGTGTGTGTGTGTGTGTGTGTGTGTGTGTGTGTGACTACAATACGTGAGTGTCAGTCACCATTAGGCTGGTCCCTATCTCATCGATGCATGTCAGTGCAGATCAGTGTCTGATGACTGGAGGGTCTGATTATAGCACCGCTGGAGGGACACTGTTATGGTACCATAACTCTGGTCATACAGCTCTGGTGGTCCCAGGGACACTATTACAGCAGCCCTGGTCACAGCCCTAATGACCACAGCCCTACTGGTCACAGCCTTTCTGGTCACAGCCCTAGCAGTCCAACCAGTCCAGTCTGAGGAAACAGTCTAGAATCCCAATCTGAGAAAGTGGAGTGATCACTCTGATATCATTTCACCAGAGATGCCAAAATGTACGCACAAACATATGCACGCAGGTATATACGCACGCACATACGCACGGATGCACGCAAGCACAATCAAACATACACTTCTCCACCCCTTAACAACATCAATTATTCCTATTCATTTTGCTCTAATTGTTAAGGCTGTGAAATAAATATATATTTAATTTTCGGGGACAATTTTTTGTTTAGACACAGTTCTGTGTTTGGAACACAGGAAGTGAAGAGAGAGAGAGTAAAAGAGAGTTGAGAGAGAGCAAGATAGAGAGAGGGTTTGAGAGAGAGAGAGTAAAAGAGATTTGAATTCGAGATAGGGAGAGAGAGGGAAATAGTAGGTTTAGAGGGAGAGAGAGTAAAAGAGAGTTGAGAAAGAGAGAGCGAGAGAGAAAGAGAGAGGAGAACTTATCTCCATCATTTCCAGTCCTCTGTTTTCGCTGTGTCTCTCGGGACACTGACGGGGAAGGAAGGAGGGATGGAGGAGGGGTTGCTTTCTGTGCGTAAACAGAAATCACACAGGAATCTGGGTAGGAATATGTCCCCTGGCCTCATACTTACTGTAACTCTACACACACCTAGGACACACGTCACATACATACCTCACACACATACTCTAAATGTTATTGGTCCAGAAAGTGGGAATCCGGGAGGAGTGAAAAACAGAAATTGCGATGTTGTAATTTACAGGCCAAGTTCAAATGGCGCCGGAGAGGATGTGCTGTTTTGCTTGTTTTTTCATACATAATGTTGCTGCTACTGGCTCCTATGACCAAAAAGAGCTTCTGGACATCAGAACAGCGATTACTCACCTCGAACCTGATGAAGATTTTTTATTTAATGACGGGACATTAAAAACTAAAATCTTACGTTTCACTGAGATGTGACTGAACAACGACACGGATGATATAAAGCTGGCTGGATTCTCCGTGCATCGGCAGGACAGAGCAGCTACATCTGGTAAGACGAGGGGCGGGGGTATGTGTCTATTTGTCAATAATAGCTGGTGTACGATGTCTAATATTAAAGAAGTCTCGAGTTATTGCTCACCTGAGGTAGAATACCTCATGATAAGCTGTAGACCACACTATCTACCAAGAGAGTTCTCATCTATATTATTCGTAGTTATCTATTTACCACCGCTCACCCACTCTGCGTCTCACAAAGACATGGCGGTTGGAACCAAAAAGCTCAAATTTGTACTCATCAGATTAGAACAGATTTCCTCCGGTCTAATGTCCACTGCTTTTGTTTTTTGGCCAAAGCAATTCTCTTCTTCTTATTGATGTTCTCTAATAGTGGTTTCTTTGCAGCAATTAGCCTATGAACAGTTGATGTTGAGATGTGTCTGTTACTTGAACACTGTGAAGCATTTATTTGGGCTGCAATCTGAGATGCAGTTAACTCTAATGAATTCTGGATTTTCCTATCCTGTGGCAGTCTACATGAGAGCCAGTTTCATCATAGCGCTTGATGGTTTTTGAGACTGAACTTAAAGAAACTTTCTGTATTGACTGACCTTCATGTCTTAAAGTAATGATGGAATGTTGTTTTTTGTCTTTGCTTATTTGAGCTGTTCTTGCCATAATATGGACTTGGTATTTTACCAAATAGGGCTATCTTCTGTATTCCAACCCTATTTTGTCACAACACAACTGATTGGCTCAAACACATTAAGAAGGAAAGTAATTCCACAAATGAACTTTTAACCATGCCTGTTCGTTGAAATGCATTCCAGGTGACTACCTCATGAAGCTGGTTGAGATAATACCAAGAGTGTGCAAAGGGTGGCTACTTTGAAGAATCTAAAATCTAAAATATATTTTGATTTGTTTAACGCTTTTTTGGTTACTACATGTTTCCATGTGTTATATTATAGTTTTGATGTCTTCACTGTTATTCAACAATGTAGAAAATATTTTAAATAAAGAAAAACCCTTGAATGAGTATGTGTCCAAACATTTGACTGGTACTGAGGAGAAAGCTGAAGTCTACCTATCCATTGATATAAATATATCCCCAAACTGATTTCCAGATCTTCCACTAGATTGCGGTAAGATATCACACTACATCTATTGAACACTTGAAACCAGCAGTATCTGGTTTGGATGGTGAGTCACTGTTCAAGATTCTTATGACCTTCCCAGCAGCAAGATTTGAGTGTGTTTTTCAAAAAGACAAGTGCTGTAGCTTTCAAATGAAATACCAGATCCAAAACAACCTCTCAGAGTTTAACAGGTTTAATCCATGCCAGCTGGGATAATGACAGAATGAAAGAAATGTGATGGATATCTTCAAAACATGTACCTTATACGTCAAATAGTTCTGGGAAAGGTAATAAACTGAGACCCAGTGACTGCATTTTAACCAGGAACATGATACCATCATAAAGAATAAAATAAGTGTTTAAAAAAAATTAAAACAATTCATGGAAAATCCAGTCTTGAGCAACTTCTCTCTTCAACTTGAAAGTACATACTCTGGGCTGCATCTCACTCCAAAAAGTGTTTTGTAAATTCCACTGTTGAAAAATAACAGGAATCAGAACTGGATTGTGTAGGCAATACCTTCTAACTTCACCGCATTTAAATACCCACCTGTCACTTGATGTAAATCTTGCAGACTATAATCCAATTTTCACATAATGCAAGTAAGTATCAGTGTGTCAATCAATGTAGGTAATCATGAAGCTCTGACCCTAAAGGTATCCTAACATGCCACTACTATGACAGGTCATGTCAACTAAACTATATGTCAAATGACATCAATGATGATGTCAACTTGACATTGAAAATTACATCACATGACTGGAACAAACATATATGACACGATATCTGGAACAATCATATATACATATCTATTCATGTTTATCTCACTCAGTCATGTAGTCTCATGATGATAATAATATATTTATTTTATATTGCGCTTTTCATTATACAGATCATCTCAAAGACAATTCAAAAGAAGAAATGAATGTAGATGTAGTTCTTAGGTGGACAATGGTCTTCAACAGAGGCTGGCACTATGATGGTGCCTCATGCACCCCTTCAAATACCCCTTGCACTATTGTTTCTACCTATCCAGTCTGTCAGATCTGTAAAGGAGCTAGTATAAATGAAGGGACCAACTCTCTGGAATGAGTTCCAGCTCTGGGCATCTGACCAGGGCTGCGGGCCCACACAGTTTAACTTCATGTTGGAAAATGAACTAAATGTTGTCTGCTGCTACTGTTGATTCTGGAAGTGCCGCTCCATTCCCAGTAAGTGTGCTGGATAGTGTCAGGCAGTGCTGGACAATAAAATAAAAACAAGGTTGGGTAACACCCCCTGGCGTAGATGTAGCTATTGACGTGATGAATATGTCCAAGGCAGTTTTCCTACCATCATGATGGGGAAACGGGATGAGGAATTGACTGTCTGTGTTTGCCCAGTGTTGCTCAGCTTCATCTCCTGTTGTTTTACAACTCCTCAGAGAAGGACTCAGCAGAGAACCAGTCTGTCACTGCAGGGAAACCATCAAAAACATCACAAGCTTGATTGCATTGAGCTGGACATGAGCGCAAGATGGTGTGATGGTGCAGGCTTTTGCTTCAGCCCAGCTCTAACACAACTGATTCAACTTAACAAACTAACCATGATCTTCAATTTAGACCAGATTGAGTTGAACAAGAGTAGAAGTGGTGTGCTGGAAGAAGATTAGTCTTGGGTTGGGACACTCTCTTATCCTGACCGGAGGACTGCTGGTCCTCATGCATAAAGCATAATGGTAATGTTACGCACACACGCACGCACACACGCACGCACACACACACTCACACACACACACACACACACACACACACACACACACACACGCACACGCACGCACGCGCACGCACGCACACACACACACACACACACACACACACACACACACACACACACACACACACACACACACACACACACACACACACACACACACACACACACACACACACACAACATGCTGCCACCCCCGTGCTTGGAAATACCTACAGATAGTGTATTACTGGAATGGCTGTGGCCAGCCTGGAGTAACATGGAAAACCAGGCATTCCCAAAAGCAAGACTTGGCAGGATGAGTCAGAGGCATTCTTGGAATTCTGAATTAGCTCAGCTCTGTAGGTCATCTTATGGAGGGATAGATGTTCCATGTAAGAGACCCCCTGGTGAGTGACGCTCACAGTCCTGAGTGTCATATAAAATCAACAACACACTGAGTCTGCTGTTGAGACAACATTGTGGTACACTTTCAGAAAAAAGGGTTCCATAGGATAACTATTTGAAGAACCCTTTTTGTTCCAGGTAGAACCCTTTTGGGTTCCACGTATGAACCCTTTCCACAGAGGGTTCTACATGGAATCCAAAAGGCTGCTTTCTACCTGGAACCAACATGGGTTATCCTATGCGGTCAGCCAAAGAAACCTTTTGGAACCCTTTGTGCCAAAACACAAAAACAGCCAGAACTATTGTGTCAGAGCAGAACAAAATAGATGATTCTGGCATTGGACTTTGAAACTCAAGTTTACTGCACATGAAGAAAACAATTACAAATACAGAACTAATATAAGGCAATTTTTTCCTTTATTGAAACTGGAAAGTACACTCGTAAAAAAAAAGTTATAAGGTTCTTCAGGTTGTCCCCATAGGGGAAACCTTTTTGGTGCTAGGTAGAACCCTTTGCACAGGGTTCTACTGAGAACCCTCTTTACATGGTTCTACCAAGAACCCTTTTATTATCTAACGGTTCTTCCTAGAACCCACTATGAATGGTTCTACTGAGAGCCCTTTTATCTTTGAAGGGTTCTACCTTGAACACTCTATGAACGGTTCCACCAAGAACCCTTTTATCTTATGATATTTTAAAATTAAACACTTTACCACAATATGTTAAATACTGTAAATCATAAGGCTTTTCTTTGAGGGCATACCATATTCATACCCTAACATAGTGGTCTGAAACTACTGGTTTACAGGCCAAATCAGGCCTGCAAGTCATATTATGCTGGCTTGCAAAGTGATGAGTAATTCCTATTGGAATCTAGCCAAAGTAAGGATATCCATCACTTGGAATTTTGAATCACCCGCAACCTACATTCAGAATGACTGTCAGGGTAGGGAAGATGGATTACAGAGACTACCTAAATCAGGGACGGGAAACTTTGATGGGGGGTGGGGGCCACAAAACACTTCTGAACTCAGTGTGAGGGACCGCAGTGGCTCACAGGTCTGCATACCCACATCCATACTCACACAAGCTGTCAGAGCAGGCCATAGACTTATGATGGTCCGAAGTGCAATATTTGGGTGGAGAGAAAAATGTGCAGTTGTAAAGAAATTTCCTGCATTTCTACACATTTTGCCATAGGGTGGTGTCACGACGTTCGGCAGTCGACGTCACCGGACTTCTAGCCATCACCGATCCACTTTTCATTTTCCATTTGTTTTGTCTTTGTCTTACACACCTGGTTACAATCCCCCAATGACTTGTTCATTATTTAACCCTCTGTTCCCCCATGTTTGTTTGTGAGTGATTGTTTCTTGTATTGCGGTCTGTTATGTGAGGCCTTGGATTTATTGACGTGTATTGTATATTTGTTGAGTAAATTGCATACATTACTCTTATCTGCTGTCCCGCAACTGACTCATCTACACCAACTACACACAGACGCATTACAGGTGGATAGAATTGTTTGCTGTTTTTAATATGATACTGTATCTGAATGAGAGTGAATAACAAAATGAATGGGGGCCCACTGGTCAGTAATTTGACCATGATCACTACAAGTTTACATAGCTGGCTAGATTGCTAACTCACTGTCAGTGACTGACATAGCAATATAAATAATTCTGATGCACAACCAAATTTCAAAGTTGCACCATCTGTATTCTACTATTTTTTTGGTACATTTTTTCGCGGGTCCTGCGGGCCACCTGTTGCCCATCTCTTCCCCTAAATATTATAAACTGGGAAAAAATCTCAGTTACGGGTGCAATAAATCTACAGCTCAGTCGGAAAGTATTCAGACTCTGACTTTTTCCACATTTTGTTTTACGTTACAGCCTTATTCTAAAATGGTAAAAACTGGAAATATCACATTTACATAAGTATTTACTCAGCACTTTGTTGAAACACCTTTGGCAGCGTTTACAACCTTGAGTCTTGGGTATGACGCTGCAAGCTTGGCACACCTGTGTTTGGGGAGTTTCTCCCATTCTTCTCTGCAGATCCTCTCATGTTCTGTCAGGTTGGATGGGGAGCTCGCTGCACAGCTTCAGTTGAAGTCGGAAGTTTACATACACTTAGTTTGGAGTCATTAAACATTTTTGGTTTTTCACCCACTCCACAAATGTCTTGTTATCATACGATAGTTTTGGCAAGTCGGTTAGGACATCTACTTTGTGCATGGTAAATGTCATTTTTCCAACAATTGTTTACAGACAGATTATTTCACTTATAATTCACTGTATAACAATTCCAGTGGGTCAGAAGTTTACATACACTGAGTTGACTGCGCCTTTAAACAGCTTGGAAAATTCCAGAAAATGATATCATGGCTTCAGAAGCTTCTGATAGACTAATTGACATCATTTGAGTCTATTGGAGGTGTACCTGTGGATGTATTTCAAGGCCTACCTTCAAACTCAGTGCCTCTTTGCTTGACATCATGGCAAAATTAAAAGAAATCAGACAAGACCTCAGAAAAACAATTGTTGACCTCCACAAGTCTGGTTCATCCTTGGGAGCAATTTCCAAATGCTGGAAGGTACCACGTTCATCTGTACAAACAATAGTATGCAAGTATAAACACCATGGGACCATGCAGCCATCATACCTCTCAAGAATTAGACGCGTTCTGTCTCCTAGAGATGAAAGTACTTTGGTGATAAAAGTGCAAATCAATCCCAGAACAACAGCAAAGGACCTTGTGAAGATGCTGGAGGAATCAGGTACAAAAGTATCTATATCCACAGTGAGACGAGTCCTATATCAACATAACCTGAAAGGCCGCTCAGCAAGGAAGAAGTTTGCAACTACACATGGAGACAAAGATCGTACTTTTTGGAGAAATGCTCTCTGCTCTGATGAAACAAAAATATAACTGTTTGGTCATAATGACCATCGTTATGTTTGGAGGAAAAAGAGGAGGCTTGTAAGCTGAAGAACACTGTCCCAACCATGAAGCACAGGGGTGGCAGCATCATGTTGTGTGGTTCTTTGCAGCAGGAGGGACTGGTGCACTTCACAAAACAAATGGCATCATGAGGATGGAAAATTATGTGGATATATTGAAGCAACATCTCAAGACATCAGTCAGGAAGTTAAAGCTTGGTTGCAAATGGTTCTTCCAAATGGACAATGACCCCAAGCATACATCCAAAGTTGTGACAATATGGCTTAAGGACAGCAAAATCAACGTATTGGAGTGGCCATCATAAAGCCTTGACCTAAATCCGATAGAGAATTTGTGGGCAGAACTGAAAAAGCGCGTGCGAGCAAGGAGGCCTACAAACCTGACTCAGTTACACCAGCTCTGTCAGGAGGAATGGGCCACAATTCACCCAACTTATTATGGGAAGCTTGTGGAAGGTTACCTAAAACATTTGACCCAAGTTAAACAATTTAAAGGCAATGCTACCAAATACTAATTGAGTGTATGCAAACTTCTGACCCACTGGGAATGTGATGAAATAAATAAAAGCTGAAATAAATCATTCTCTACTATTATTCTGACATTTCACATTCTTAAAATAAAGGGGTGATCCTAACTGACCTAAGACAGGGAATTTTTACTAGGATTAAATGTCAGGATTTGAGAAAAGTTTAAATGTATTTGGCTAAGGTATATATAAACTTCTGACCTCAACTGTATTTTAATTTCTCTCTAGAGATGTTTGATCGGGTTCAAGTCCAGGCTCTGGTTGGGCCACTCAAGGACATTCAAAGACTTGTCTCCAAGCCACTCCTGCGTTGTCTTGGCTGTGTGCTTAGGATGGTTATCCCGTTGGAAGGTGAAACTTTGCCTCAGTCTGAGGTCCGGAGCAGGTTTTCATCAAGGATCTCTCTGTACTTTGCTCCATTCCACTTTCCCTTGATCCTGACCAGTCTCTCAGTCCCTGCCACTAAAAAACATCCTCACAGCATGATGCTGCCACCACTATACTTCACCATAGGGATGATGCCAGGTTTCCTCCAGACGTGACGCTTAGCATTCAGGCCAAAGAGTTTTCATCAGATTAGAGAATCTTGTTTCTCATGGCCTGAGAGTCGTTAGGTGCCTTTTGGCCAACTCCAAGCGGGCTGTCATTTGCCTTTTGCTGAGGAGTGGCTTCCATCTGGCCTGATTGGTGGAGTGCTGCAGAGATGGTTGTCCTTCTGGAAGATTCTCCCGTGTGGAATTAGTGCATGTTCTAAAACAGATGTTTTGCTGCCATCTACTGGACGAGACCAGAGTTGTTGAAGGCTTCAGCACAGGTATTAGACAGATATTGGTTAGATCAGGTCCAGGAGTGGGCAACCAGTCAACCGGTCGTCTGGAGCCACAGTGGCTGGTGGTTTGCTTTACTCCCCCAGGTGTGACCAACAGGGTTTGAACCTGGGGCTCTAGTGTGCTAGAAAAGGGCAAAGGCTATATAGTCGTTACACTGGCTCTTTCTTCATTGATCCATTAATGGCACAAACTCATCTGTTTTCCCAGGTCTTCCATGTATTTGAACTATTCCACAGCTAGCACACCTGATTCAACATGTCAACTAATCATCAAACCCTTGAATAGGTGAATCAGGTGAGCTAGTGTAACGGATGTGAAACACTAGCTTAGTTAGCGGTGGTGCGCGCTAAATAGTGTTTCAATCGGTGACGTCACTTGCTCTGAGACCTTGAAGTAGTAGTTCCCCTTGCTCTGCAAGGGCCGCTGCTTTTGTGGAGCGATGGGTAACGATGCTTCGCGGGTGACTGTTGTTGATGTGTGCAGACGGTCCCTGGTTCACGCCCGGGTATGGGCGAGGGGACGGTCTAAAGTTATACTGTTACACTAATTCAGGGCTACAACAAAATTGTGAAACACCTGGGGTCCCCGTGGAGAGGTTTAAGAATCACTGTTCTACTGTACTGGACAACCAAAACAACCATCTGACATCATTCTCACATGCTTACCTGTAGCATCCCGTTCTACTCACACACACACACACCCTGATTTAGCCCACTGCAGTAAAAAGTTAAATATAAAAGCACTAAACCTCTCCATAAAAGCTTCACTTATAGAAAAGTTTTACTTGAACTCAAAATGGTTTTCAAGTAGATTACTAAGAAAATCTCATCCCTTGTTTCAAAATTGCCTTCTTGTCCTTATGCAAATTGCCTTTTCTCATTTTCAATTAAATGAAAATGAAACCTTGTTCAAAGTATCTCTCATTTTCAAACAAGCAATGCATATCTGGTTACAATTTCAATTTCATCCCTCACAAAAGATAGGACAAATACTACAACAAATACTATGGTTGAACTCAAATGTACTGGATGATTTATGGAAACAATGTTTGAGAAGGGTATTTTGTTTTAAAATTATATTGTAAATTGGAATGCTGGAATTATGTTTTTCATGGAGTAAGTGTATGGGAAGGTCTGCTCAATCCAGGATGACAACCAATTGATTATAGCACTACAGGAGTTAGCAGTGGGAGGAGGTAGGGTACACATGCAGAAAAACTCACAGAGGAACAAAATTAGCATAAATAGGAAAGTATACCATTTTCATTTGATTTTGTTGCGAGGGTACAGAATCAATAGGCCATTTAATCTGGTATTATCCTCAGGTAGCCTGTATCTGGTCTCAGGTTGAGGAATGGCTGAAAAAGCATAACATTATTCTAAACTTGAGCCTAGAAATAGCACTGTTAGGAGATTTGGCGGGACCTGGTCAGTCAATCGCTAACATACTAGCATACTAGTAAAAGTATTCATCTTCAACTCACCATCTGTAGATTCTATTCGACTAGATAGATTCAAATTGTACGTTAAAAAAGGTATAGTTGAAAGATACTGTATATGGCTCGTTAAAATCAGAAGAGGGTGGTCAGCAGAGATAGGAGATAGGTGGGAGGGCTGAGGGAAACCGGAGGTTGGGATGTGAAACTAGAGAAAAGTGGGAGTGAAGTTGCTGGCCGGCAGATACAATGATGGTCAAACATAAAGTTAAAACTTAAGTTAAAAAAGTAAAATAAAGTTTAGACACTAAAAAGGAACTTTTGTACATCTAATGCATGTTTGCTTGAGGCTGATGCCACTCAAGTGCTTGAACATGCGAACACATGCACACACCCGCATTCAAATGCACATACATAGATACACACACACACACACACGCACACGCATACGCACACGCACACGCACACACACGTAAATAGTGCCACACACGCACAAAAACACACAGTCGGCCTTGCTGTTTACATGTTTATTGTCCTTGAAGTCTTTTGTTTTTCTACTGAACAAAAATATAAACGTAACAAGCAAAGTGTTGGTCCCCTTTTGCATGAGCTGAAATAAAAGATCCCAGACATTTACATATGCAAAAAAAAACGTATTTCTCTCAAATTACGTGCACAAAATTGTTTACATCCCTGTTAGTGAGCATTTCTCATTTGCCAAGGTAATCCATCCACCTGACACGTGTGACATATCAAGAAGCTGATTAAACAGCATGATCGTTACACAGGTGCACCTTGTGTTGATAAAAGGCCACTCTAACATGTAGAGTTTTGTCACACAACACAATGCCTAACATGTCTTACGTTTTGAGGGAGTGTGCAATTAGCATGCTAACTGGAGGAATGTCCAACAGCGCTGTTGCCAGAGAATTGAATGTTCATTTCTCTTTAGAGAATTTGGCAATAAATCCAACCGGCCTCACAACGCAGACCATGTGTAAGCAATCCAGCCCAGGACTTCCACATCTGTCTTCTTCATCTGTGGGATCATCTGAGGAGGGGGGGGGATGCTGAAGAGTGTTTCTGTTTGTAATAAAGTCATTTTGTGGGTGAAGAAATCCTTCTGATTGACTATGCTTGACTCCCCAGTGGGTGGACCTGGCGCATCAGGTGGGTAGGTTCTTTGGTTGGGTTGGAAGGGGATGGTGGCGTGTAGGGGGAGGTTTTTCAGGGGGGACTGTGGGGTTATCTTGGATGATTGGGGGCAGTGGGTGTCCTGGCGTTTGAGAGCATTGGCCCAGTGGCGGGGAGGTCACTGGTTTAGGTCCCCAAGTCGACTGGGTGGTGGATCTGTCGATGTGCCCTTGGGCGGGACGGTTGACCCTGGTTGCTCCTGTGGGTCTCTCTGGATGGGTGACTGGAATTTAATGTAAATGTTGAGTGGCTTCACTGTAGGTAGACTGTATGTTTTTACATTTGATTTAAATTCAATTAAAATAATTAAAATTACATTTCCATACCCAAATCTAAATTTTTCTCTATTTTGCTATTTTATTTGTTAATAAAACTTTTGAACTTGACATAACACTTTCTTCATTGACATGTAGATGGTATTGAAATTATGTATGGTACAACAACCAACAAATAAGTATTTTCAACATCTGTAAAATAGGTATTCTCCAAAATTACTTAGAACTGAAAATGAACGACTTCAATGTCTTTTTAACATAACTTTGCTTACTGGGTCACACACACCTGCGCCTTTGCGTTCCATAACATTGTAGAGAATAGCTTGTGATGCTAAGGTCGACTGCAGATGCTTTTTGGGGTAAGGGCTTCCTGGGTTGAGGTGTGTTAACAGCAAGCCCAGACCGCAAAAAGATCTGAAGAGGACAAAGAGATCAATATCACACGGTCACGGCAGTCCTCTCAGCACCTGAAACATACAAACACACGTAAGACCTTGAAAATACACGTGTGAATATGAATGAATAAATTTATGAAGGAATTATAAAAATGAACGAATGAACGAATGAATGAATAAATAAATTAACAAAATGTGATGCCGGGTACTGTGACCATCCTTTACAGGATTACTACTAAACATATATACAGTACCAGTCAAAGTTTGGACACACCTACTTATTGAAGAGTTTTTCTTTATTTTTTCAATTATTTTCTGAATTGTTTTATTTTTTATTTAATTGTATTTCACCTTTATTTTCCAGGTAGGCCAGTGGAGAACAAGTCCTCATTTACAACTGCGACCTGGCCAAGATAAAGCAAAGCCATGCGACAAAAACAACAACACAGAGTTACACATGTGATAAACAAACATACAGTTAATAACTCAATAGAAAAATCTCTATACAGTGTGTGTAAATGTAGTAAGATTAGGGAGGTAAGGCAATAAATAGGCCAAATTGGCACAATAATTACAATTTAGCATTAACACTGGAGTGATAGATGTGCAGATAATGATATGCAAGTGGAGATACTGGGGTGCAAAATAGCAAAAATAAATAACAATATGGGGATGAGGTAGTTGGGTGGGCTATTTACAGATGGGCTGTGTACAGGTGCAGTGATCGGTAAGCTGCTCTGACAGCTTATGCTTACAGTTTGTGAGGAAGATATAAGTCTACAGCTTCAGGGATTTTTACAATTCATTCCAGTCATTGGCAGCAGAAAACTGGTGGCCAAATTAGGAATTGGCTTTGGGGATGACCAGTGAAATACACCTGCTGAAGAGCGTGCTACGGGTGGGTGTTGCTATGGTGACCAGTGAGCTGAGATAAGGCGGGGCTTTACCTAGCAAAGACTTATAGATGACCTTGAGCCAGTGGGTTTGGCGACAAATATGGAGTGAGGGCCAGCCAACGAGAGCATACAGGTCGCAGTAGTAGGTAATATATGGGGCTTTGGTGACAAAACGGGTGGCACTGTGATAGACTACATCCAATTTGCTGAGTAGTGTTGGAGGCTATTTTGTAAATGACATCGCCGAAGTCAAGGATCGGTAGGATAGTCAGTTTTACGAGGGTATGTTTAGCAGCATGAGTGAAGGAGGCTTTGTTTTGAAATAGGAAGCCGATTCTAGATTCAATTTTGGATTGGAGATGCTTAATGTGGTCTGGAAGGAGAGTTCACAGTCTAACTAGACACCTAAGTATTTGTAGTTGTCAGAACCATCCCGAGTTACGATGCTAGTTGTGCGGGCGGGTGTGGGCAGCAATCGGTTGAAGAGCATGCATTTAGTTATAATAGCATTTAAGAGCAATTGGAGGCCATGGAAGGAGAGTTGTATGGCATTGAAGCTCGTCTGGAGGTTTGTTAACACAGTGTCCAAAGAAGGGCCAGAAGTATACAGAATGGTGTTGTCTGCGTAGAGGTGGATCAGAGCATCACCAGCAGCAAGAGCGACTGTCACGTTTTGACCATAGTTCTTTTGTGTTTTCTTTGTTTTAGTGTTGGTCAGGACGTGAGCTGAGTGGGCATTCTATGTTTTGTTTCTAGTTTTCCCGTTTCTGTGTTTGGCCTGATATGGTTCTCAATCAGAGGCAGGTGTTAGTCATTGTCTCTGATTGGGAACCATATTTAGGTAGCCTGTTTTGTGTTGGGTTTTGTGGTTGGTTGTCTTCTGTCTTCGTGTGTCTGCACCAGACAGAACTGTTTCGTTTTTCTTTTTTTACATTTGTTGTTTTGTATTTTGTAGTGTTCAGGTTTATCGTCTTTATTAACCTCTTACACTTATGGTGGCGCTATTTCATTTTTGGAAGAAAAACGTTCCCGTTTTAAACAAGATATTTTGTCACAAAAAGATGCTCGACTATGCATATAATTGCTACTGTTCGAAAGAAAACACTCTGACGTTCAGGCAAAACCAAGATGACTTGGCATCCAGGAAATGACAAGGATTTTTGAGGCTCTGTCTTTCATGATCTTCTTTTTGTACATGAGTTGCCCTTTCTTCGTTTCCCCAAGGTGTCTGCATTTTGTGACAGGTCGTTTCATTTACCACGTGTCCGCCCGGTGTCCTGAAATTGGTGCGCAAAAAGTCACCTGCCATATTTTTCCATGCTTTGTCAATGAAGAGATATGTGAAAAAACACCTTGAGGATTGATTCCAAACAACGTTTGCCATGTTTGGATATTATGTAGTTAATCCGGAAAAAGTTTCGTTGTAGGTGTCCACAGAAAAAGAACGATTTCTCCTACACACACGCTTTCAGGAAACACTGCGCATTTTATGTGGCTGGGACATTGAAAACATCAGAAGCTCTTCAAAGGTAAATTTATTTATTTGGTTATCTGGCTTTTGTGAAAATGTTGCGTGCTACATGCTACACAAAATGCTATGCTAGCTTTGCATACTCTTACACAGTCAATTTCTATGGTTCAAAAGCATATTTTGAAAATCTGAGATGACAGTGTTGTTAAGAAAAGGCTAAGCTTGAGAGCAAACGCATTATTTTAATTTTATTTGCGATTTTCAGAAATCGTTAACCGTTATGCTAATGAGCCTGAGGCTTAGTCACAATCCCGGATCCGGGATGGGGAGTTTCAAGAGTTAAAATGAAACGCTGCGCTTTGGTTACAGGGACATGATTTATACTGTATATACAGAGAAAAGAGTCGGCCCAAAAATTGAACCCTGTGGCACCCCCATAGAGACTGCCAGAGGTCCAGGCAACAGGCCCTCCGATTTGACACACTGAACTCTATCTGAGAAGAAGTTGTTGAACCAGGCGAGGCAGTCATTTGAGAAACCAAGGCTGTTGAGTCTGCCGATAAGAATGTGGTGATTGACAGAGTCGAAATCCTTGGCCAGGTCGATGAAGACGGCTGCACAGTACTGTCTTTTATCGATTGTGGATATGATATCGTTTAGGACCTTGAGCGTGGCTGAGGTGCACCCCATGACCAGCTCGGAAACCAGATTGCATAGCGGAGAAGGTATGGTGGGATTCTAAATGGTTGGTGATCTGTTTGTTAACTTGGCTTTCGGAGACTTTAGAAAGGCAGGGTAGAATAGATATAGGTCTGTAACAGTTTTGGTCTGTGTGTCACCCGCTTTGAAGAGGGGGATGACCACGGCAGCTTTCCAATCATTAGGGATCTCAGACGATATGAAAGAGTTAGGTTCCTTGATAATTTGTGTGAGATTGAGGGCATCTATCTTAGATTGTAGGATGGCCGGGGTGTTAAGCATATCCCAGTTTAGGTCACCTAACAGTACAAACTCTGAAGATAAATGGGGGGCAATCAATTCACATATGGTGTCCAGGGCACAGCTGGGGGCTGAGGGGGTCTATAACAAGCAGCAACATTGAAAGACTTATTTCTGGAAAGGTGGATTTTTAAAAGTAGAAGCTTGAACTGCTTGGGCATAGACCTGGATAGCATGAAAGAACTCTGCAGACTATCTCTGCAGTAGATTACAACTCTGTCCCCTTTGGCAGTTCTATCTAAGCAGAAAATGTTGTAGTTGGGGATGGAAATTTCAGAATTTTTGGTGGCCTTCCTAAGCCAGGATTCAGACACGGCTAAGACATCCGGGTTGGCGGAGTGTGCTAAAGCAGTGAATAAAACACACTTAGGGAGGAGGCTTCTGATGTTAACATGCATGAAACCAAGGCTTTTACAGTTACAGAAGTCAACAAACGATAGCACTTGGGGAATAGGTGTGGTACTGGGGGCTACAGGTCCTGGATTAACCTGAAAATCAACAGAGGAACAGAGGAGGATTAGGATAAGGGTACGGCTAAAGGCTATACGTACTGGTCGTCTAGTGCGTTGGGAACAGAAAATAAAATGAGCAGATTTCTGGGCGAGGTAGAATAGATTCAGGGCATAATGTACAGACCAGGGTATGGTATGATGTGAGTACAGTGGGGGTAAACCTAGGCGTTGAGTGACGATGAGAGAGGTTGCATCTCTTGAGGCACCAGTTAAGCCAGGTGAGGTCTCCGCATGTGCTGGGAGTGGGACAAAAGAGCTATCTAAGGCAAGTTGAGTGGAACTGAGGGCTTTACAGTGAAATAAAACAATAAGAACTAGCCAAGACAGCAGTAAACATGGAATATTGACATTAGAGAGAGGCATAAAGCAATCACAGGTGTTGATCGGGAGAGCTAAGACAACAACAGGTAAATGGAGATGAATGGGCAGAGAGGGTCAGTTAGGTACACACAGGACCTGAGTTCGAGGCTGCGGCCGACAGATAAACAAAATGAGGTGCCGTGTTATTGAAACAGTCCAGGGTGCATCAGCTGTGTAGCTGAGTGATCATAGGGTCCAATGAGCAGCAATCGGTTAGTCAGGGAGCCGTTCGGTAGTCACTACTATGCTAGACGAGTGGGAGACACAGCATTCAGAAAGCTAGCGGGCCGGGGCTAGCAGATGGGTCTTCAACGACATCGCAACGGAAAAGCCTGTTGAGACCACATTGAGCGATTACATCGGCAGACCAGTTGTGATGGATCGGCGGGGCTCCGTGTCAACAATAAAAGCTCCAGGCCAGTTGACAAAATAGGTATTGAAGCCATAGAATAGCTGGTATATGGGCCTAGCTCGAGGCTAGCTCAAGGCTAACTGGTGCTTGCTTCGGGACAGAGGCGTTAGCTAACAGTAGCCGCAAGGTTGCAGCTAGCTAGCTGCGATGATCCGGTGTAATGGTCCAGAGCTGCAGGAATCAGGTGATGTGGTAGAGAGAAGCAGTCCGATATGCTCTGGGTTGATATCGCGCTGTGTAGACTGGCAGGTATTGTCTGAGCTAAAGATGAAGACCACTAGCCGTAGTTAACAAAGACTAATAGCTAGTAGCTAGTTAGCTGGCTAGCTCCTGATGGAGGTTCCAGTTACAATGAATAAAAATATCAGATCCGTACCACATTGGGAGAGGCGGGTTGCAAGAAAGTATATTTAGTTCAGAGAAAGTGAGATTAAAATATATACAACCCCTCCCCCCCGGCTAATTACACAAGATAAGATAAAGACAAACACACGTCCGACTGCTACGCCATCTTGGAGAGAATTATTTTTGTTATAATAGTGAAGACATCAAAATTATGAAATTTCACATGGAATCATGTAATAACCAAAAAAGTGTTGAACAAATCAAAATATATTTTAGCCACCCTTTGCCTTGATGACAGCTTTGCACACTCTTGGGATTCTCTCAAACAGCTTCATCAGGCAATCATCTGGAATGCATTTCAATTAACAGGCCTTGCTAAAAGTTAATTTGTGGAACTTCTTTCCTTCTTAATGCGTTTGAGACAATCAGTTATGTTGTGACAAGATATACAAGCCCAATTTGGTAAAATGCCAAGTCCATATTATGGCAAGAACATCTGAAATAAGCAAAGAGAAATGGCAGTCCATCATTACTTTAAGACATGGAGGTCAGTCAAGCCTGAAGATTTCAAGAATAATTCTGAAAGTTTCTTCAAGTGCGGTCGCAAAAACCATCAATCACTATGATGAAACTGGCTCTTATGAGGACCACCACAGCAAAGGAAGAAGGATAAGTTCATTAGAGTTACCACCCTCAGAAATTGCAGGCCAAATAAATGCTTCGCAGAGTTCAAATAAAAGACACCACTCAACATCAACTGTTCAGAGGAGACTGCATGAATCTGGCCTTCATGGTTGAGTTGCTGCAAAGAAACCACGACTAAAGGACATCAATAAGAAGAAGAGACTTGCTTGGGCAAAGAAACACGAGCAATGGACATTAGACCGTTGGAAATCTGTCCTTTGGTCTGATGAGTCAAAATGTGAGATTTTTGGTTCTACAGTGTAGGTGAATGGATTATCTCTGCATGTGTGGTTCCAACCATGAAGCATGGAGGAGGAGGTGTGATGGTGTGGGGGTGCTTTGTTGGTGACACTGTCTGTGATTTATTTAGAATTCAAGGTACACTTACCCAGCATGGCTACCACAGCATTTTGCAGCGATATGCCATCCCATCTGTTTTCAGCTTAGTGGGACTATAATGTATTTTTCGATAGGACGATGTCCCAAAACACACCTCCAGGCTGTGTAAAGGCTATTTGACCAAGTAGAAGTTTGATGGTTCTGCATCAGATGACCTGGCCTCCACAATCACCGGACTTCAACCCAATTGAGATAGTTTGGGATGAGTTGGACCGCAGAGTTAAGCAAAAGCAGCCAACAAGTGCTCAGCATATGTGGGAATTCTTCAAGACTTTTGGAAAAGCATTCCTCGTGAAGCTGGTTGAGAGAATGCCAAGTGTACAAAGCTGTAATCAGTGCAAAGGGTGGCTACTTTGAAGAATCTCAATTATAAAATATATTTGATTTGTTAAACACTTTTTTGGTTATTACATGATTCCATATGTGTTATTTCAAAGTTGGATGTCTTCACTATTAGCCTACAATGTAGAAAATAGTAAAAATAAAGAACAACCCTTGAATGAGTAGGTGTGTCCACACTTTTGACTGGTACTGTAAAAAGAGTGCCAAAATTATACAGATGTCCGTTATTATATTTGGGTGTGCTTGTTTCCTCTGATGAACATGGATTTTAGTCAATCAACAGGACTCTTGAACAGAAGCATGAGAAAATATTTAAATGTAGATGCTGGATCACAGGTAAATAAGGCCCAAGAGTTTGACAGTTTTTAAGAGCTAATAGTGTCTCAGGTGGATGACAGGAGAAGGGAGTACATTTTCCCTTGAGCAAGTCACTTAACCCTTATTGTTCCTGAATGTCGCTCTGGATAAGAGCGCCTGCTAAATGACTAAAATGTAAATGTGAATGAGAGAAGGGAGGAGAAGAGAGGAGAAAAGAGGAGAAGAGAGAAGGGGAGAACAGTTGGAAAGGATAGGAGAAAAGGAGAGGAGAAGAGAAGAGGAGTGCAGGCTTTAATTCCAACCCTAAGATCTGGAGAAACACAGAGCATGCAGGCTTCAGCTCCAGCTTAGTCCTGAAGATACATATGGAATGCAGGCTTTAGTTGCAGCTTAGTCCTGGAGAGCTACAAGGTATGCAGGCTTTAGTTCCAGCTTAGTCCTGGAGAGCTACAAGGTATGCAGGCTTTAGTTGCAGCTTAGTCCTGGAGAGCTACAAGGTATGCAGGCTTTAGTTCCAGCTTAGTCCTGGAGAGCTACAAGGTATGCAGGCTTTAGTTGCAGCTTAGTCCTGGAGAGCTACAAGGTATGCAGGCTTTAGTTCCAGCTTAGTCCTGGAGAGCTACAAGGTATGCAGGCTTTAGTTCCAGCTTAGTCCTGGAGAGCTACAAGGTATGCAGGCTTTAGTTCCAGCTTAGTCCTGGAGAGCTACAAGGTATGCAGGAGTTCCAGCTTAGTCCTGGAGAGCTTCAAGGTATGCAGGCTTTAGTTCCAGCTTAGTCCTGGAGAGCTACAAGGCATGCAGGCTTTTGTTCCAGCTTAGTCCTGGAGAGCTACAAGGTATGCAGGCTTTAGTTCCAGCTTAGTCCTGGAGAGCTACAAGGCATGCAGGCTTTTGTTCCAGTTTAGTCCTGGAGAAATACAGAGCATGGAGGTATTCCTGGAGAGATAAGGGCATGCAGACTTTAGTTGCAGCACAGCACTTTTTTTAATTTATCTGTTATTTTACCAGGTAAGTTGACTGAGAACACGTTCTCATTTGCAGCAACAGCCTGGGGGAATAGTTACAGGGGAGGGGGATGAATGAGCCAATTGTAAACTGGGGATTATTAGGTGACCGTGATGGTTTGAGGGTCAGATTGGGAATTTAGCCAGGACACTGGGGTTAACACCCCTACTCTTACGATAAGTGCCATGGGATCTTTAATGACCTTGGAGAGTCAGGACACCCGTTTAACGTCCCTTCCAAAAGACGGCACCCTACACAGGGCAATGTCCCCCATCACTGCCCTGGGGCATTGGGATATTTTCTTAGACCAGAGGAAAGAGTGCCTCCTACTGGCCCTTCAACACCACTTCCAGCAGCAACTGGTCTCCCAGCCAGGGACTGACCAGGACCAACCCTACTTAACTTCAGAAGCAAGCCAGCAGTGGTATGCAGGGTGGTATCCTGCTAGCACTAACACATCTAGTTCAATAAATCAAAAAAGTTACATACATACATAGTGCTTATTTAAAATGAATGAACATGAACCCTGAAGTTGTCGATAACTGTAGCTTTTTTAGTACAGACCAGCTAGCCAAATACTAAACCTGACCATAACTATACATATTGAGGTTAAATCAAAACAGAACTGAGTGTAGAACAGCGTTTGGCATGACAGCAGGATTAACAGATACAGATCAATAGGATGGCCAGCTAACATCCATTTATTGTTTATAAATAAAGTGAAAATAACACTTAATTACTTAGAAAAACAATGTTTTAAAATAACTTAAAATCTGTGCTGTTGTGTCAGAGCAAAATGAGCTGGCCAAACGACGCTGCTTTAGGAAACACTTCCTTAGCCCAGTGGCATATTAGGCCTATCTACCATAGAGGACGGCGCCAGGACAGTATGGGAGATGTCCATGGTGCTGAAACCAAAGCAGCCCACCAGTCCTGCTGGGGAACGGAACACCCAACATCGCTTTTGCTCTCTCTCTCTCGCTTACGCAAGCACGCACGCGCGAGCACACACACACACACACGGAACACATCAACGGTAGAAACAAACCAATGATTACTATTGAATCACACTAGTATTCTGCGTGTGTTTGGTGCGTGTGCGTGAGTGTGCGTGCTCCTGGTCACATGCGTCTCTGTCGTGGAAAGAGGTTGCGATTTGAGTCAATGTCCTGTAGTGGTCTACAGTAGTCCATGTTTACACCACCCAGACACACCTTCACTTTTGGAAAATGGATAGAAAAACAATACACAAAAATCCTGATAATTAACGAAAGACAAAATTGAACAAGATACACCAAGCTCTATTTCCTAAATCCATATGATTGGATGTTGTCGAAATTAAAGACAGATCCACAGGAGGCTAGCTATCAAGTGAAAGTTTTATGACATAACGCACACATTCAACATTTGTCACACGATTCAACGTCGCGTTTTGCTCTGTGCGCGCGGCAGCTGCATTTGGAGAAACCATGGCGTGCACGATTGGGGCTAGACCAAAGCAGATAGCAAAATTGCTATTCTTACATACGTCGGCTATGCCAAAATGATGCAAATGAATAAAAACAAATGTTGAATCAGTGTTGTCAGACTGGCTTCATAAAGAGGAAGGAAAGAGCAATGTGGGAATGTTTTTTCTTCATGACTAATAGACAGATGAATAGACCGATGAAACGCCATATGATAGAGGGGATGAGAGGAGGAGAGGAGAGATGGAAAGATTGAGGGAGGAGAGGAGAATGGTGGGAGAAGGTGTAGAATGATGTATTACCTTTCTCTGGGTGTAGATGCATGGTCTATGTACTATTTCAGATGAATCCCCTGAGAGCAAAAGCAAGAATCTCGTAACTCGGTCCGTCATCAGGGACATCACCGAGGAAACCACTTCGCGTCTACCAGTGAAAAATATAAATGATGAATGCACAAGGAAATTGAAAAAGAAAACCCTATAAAAATAACTAGGCTGAAAGCATTATTCCAGAAAATGTTAAGATGTAGGTATCGATCCAACAGAGCGGTGTGGATACATTGAGAAATCTCATCCAACGGACAGACGCATCCCTCACTATCCGGTTGGCGACATTATGCCACCTCTGCCAATATTTTCTTTTTGCATGAATGAATGAATGAATGAAGCAGCGTCTATTTTCGTTGCAAAATATCATGTATGCTTCCATCTTTGGCATATTTTCCTTAGTTTCTGTAAACAATACCGAAAAAGAAAACCCAAATGGAACCCACCACCACTCAATTCCTCTAGTCAATCGGCGATTGACCCGCATTGACGTCATTGCGTCATTAGGTCTCCCCTGGAAACACGGGGCTCCTATAAATAGAATACATAAATTCAACCGTGAGCGGGGTTGACTTGGCTAAGCGAGGAGTGACTATTTGTTTCAAACCTATAACCCCCTCCTATGATTCCTGAGCAATATTACTCTCAAGGACGAACTGATCACGACTCACGGCTATTTTTAGGAACGGGGAAAGAGAGGGGTTGAAGCGAAATAGAGATAGAGAGAGCAAGAGAGACCTTCGTTTGTCTTCCTCCCCGCCCCACTCCCCATCTCTCCTGTGGCGGTAAAACAGAAACAGCGCTACGGGACGTACTGTAAATAGCACGGAGCGGTCATCCTTCCAGCCAGCTGGGGAGAGGAGACCCTGTAACAGAGAAAGAATAGCCCTACTCCGGTCAAAGAGCCCCTGAGCAACCCGCTGTAGTATGGTGATTAGAGAGGGAGACCATACTAGATGTATAACATTGACCACTGAGCACTATAGCTAGAAGACTGCACTCTGGAGGGTGGGGTGTCCAACCCTCCTCCTGGATAGCTACCCTTCTGTAGGTCTTTGTACCAGTGTTCGGTTCAGTGCGGGTCGGGGAGTTTCTCAGATCCAGACTCATTGTGGAGAAGAAACCATCGAGTTTCTAAACCCAGAGGCACAGCACTGTGAGACATCTGGGAACGCTTGTGAAACAGACCAAATAAAATAAAAATAAAATGTTATTAGTCACATACATATATTTAGCAGATGTTATTGCGGGTGTTGTTGAACGCTTGTGTTCCTAGCTCCAACAGTGCAGCAGTATCTAACAATTCAGAACAATACATACAAATCTAAAAGTAAAATAATGGAATTAAGAAAAATAGAAACATGAGATTGAGCAATGTTGGAGTGGCATTGACTAAAATACAATATAATAGAATACAGTACATACATGAGTAAAACAGTATGTAAACATTATTTAAATATTACTAAAGTGACTAGTGTTCCATTATTAAAGTTGCTAGTGATTCCATGGCTATGTATTTAGGGCAGCAGCCACTAAGGTGCAGGACTGCATAACTGGGTGGTAACCAGCTAGTGATGGCTATTAACAGTCTGATGGCCTTGAGGTAGATGTTGTTTTTCAGTCTCTCGGTCCCAGCTTTGATGCATCTGTACTGACCTTGCTTTCTGGATGATAGGGGGGGGCAGCCCGTGGCTCGGGTGGTTGATGTCCTTATTTTATCTTTTGCCTTCGTGTGACATCGGGTGCTTTAGGTGTCCTGGAGGGCAAGTAGTTTGCCCCTGGTGATGCGTTGTGCAGACCGCACCACCCTCTGGAGAGTCCTGTGGTTGCAGGAGGTGCAGTTGCCGTACCAGGTGGTGATACAACCTAAGAGAATGCTCTCAATTGTGCATCTGTAAAAGTTTGTCAGGGTTTTAGGGGACAAGTCAAATTTCTTCAGCCTCCTGAGGTTGAAGAGGTGCTGTTCCGCCTTCTTAACCACACTGTCTGTGTGGGTGGACCATTTCAGATTGTCAGTGATGTGTACGCCAAGGAACTTGAAGCTTTTCACCTTCTCTACTGCTGTCCGGTCAATGTGGATAGGGGCGTGCTGCCTCTGCTATGTCCTGAAGTCCACGATCAGCCCCTTTGTTTTGTTGACGTTGAGTGAGAGGTTATTTTCCTGGAACCACTCTCACAGGGCCCTCACCTCCTCCCTGAAGGCTGTCTCATCATTGTTGGTAATCAGGCCTACTACTGTTGTGTCGTCTGCAAACTTGATGATTGAGTTGGAGGCATGCATTGCCACACAGTCATGGGTGAACAGTACAGGAGTACAGGAGGGGGCTGAGCATGTACCCTTGTGGGGCTCCTGTGTTGAGGATCAGCAAAGTGGAGGTGTTGTTTCCTACCTTTACTACCTAGGGGCAGTCCGTTATGAAGTCCAGGACCCAGTTGTACATGGCGGGGTTCAGACCCAGGGCCCCGAGCTTAATGATGAGCTTGGAGGGTACTATGGTGATGAATGCTGTATTCTAACCCGTTGAATGCTGTATTCTACGGTATTCTAACCTCTTCTCCAGATGGGATAGGGCAGTGTGCAGTGCGATGGCGATTGATCGTCTGTGGATCTATTGGGGTGGTAAGCAAATTGAAGTGGGTCTAGGGTGTTAGGTAAGGTAGAGGTGATATGATCCTTATCTAGCCTCTCAAAGCACTTCATGATGACAGAAGTGAGTCATTTAGTTCAGTTACCTTTGCTTTCTTGGGTACGGGAAAAATGGTGGACATCTTGAAGCAAGTGGGGACAGCAGGCTGGGATGGGGAATGATTGAATATGTCGGTAAACACTCCAGCCAGCTGGCCTGCGCTGCTCTGAGGACTTGGCTAGGGATGCCATATGGGCCGGCAGCCTTGTGAGGGTTAACACACTTAAATGTTGGCCACAGAGAAGAAGAGCCCACAGTCCTTGGTAGAGGGCCGCGTCTGTGGCACTGTGTTATCCTCAAAGCAGCTGAAGAAGGTGTTTAGCTTGTCTGGAAGCAAGATGCCGATAACCTCCATGTGGCTGTTTTTTTCTTTTGCAGTCTGTGATTGTCTGTAGACCCTGCCACAGCTGCTGAATTGTGAATTCACTTGGTCTCTGTACTGACGTTTTGCCTGTTTGATTTCATCACGGAGGGAACAGCTACACTGTTTGTATTGGGCCATATTCCCAGTCACCTTGCCATGGTTAAACGTGGTGTTTCGCGCCCTCAGTTTTGTGAGAATGCTGCCATCGATCCATGGTTTCTGGACTGATCAGGTTTCAACAATCACAGCCGGTACAACATCTCCTGCACACCTCCCGATGAACTCAGCCACTACATCCGTGTATTTGTCTATGTCATTCTCAGAGGCCACCAGGAAACTTCCTGTTTGAGTCTCTGCCCATAGGAAGGGAGGAGAAAAATGGAGTCGGGATCAGATTTGCCGAAAGGAGGGCGGGGGAGGGCCCTGTAGGCATTTCAAAAAGTTTAGTAGAAGTGAGCAAATGTTTTCTCAGCGCGAGTACTACGGTCAATGTGTTGGTAGAACCTTGGTAGCTTTGTCCTCAAATTTGCTTTGTTAAAATCCCCAGCTAAAATAAATGCAGCCTCATGATATGTGGTTTCCAGTTTACATAAAGTCCATTGTAGTTCTTTGAGGGCCGTCGTGGTATCGGCTTGAGAGGGAATGTACATGGCTGTGACTATAACCAAAGAGACTTCTCTTGGGAGTTAATACAGTCGGCATTTGATTGTGAGGTATTCTAGGTCGGTTGAACAAAAGGACTTGAGTTTCTGTATGTATCACAATCACACCATGAGTTGTTAATCATGAAACATACATCCCTGCCTTTCTTCTTCCCGGAGAGTTCTTTATTCCTGTCCGGGCAATGTACTGAGAACCCAGCTGGCTGTTTTGAAAGGGACAGTATATCCCGAGAGAGGCATATTTTCGTGCAACAGAGTATGTTACCATCCCTGATGTCTCTCTGGAAGGAGATCCTTGTTCTGAGCTCATCTACTTTACTATCCTGAGACTGAACATTAGTGGGTAATATACTCGGAAGCGGTGGATGGTGAGCACGCCTCCTGAGTCGGATTAGAAGTCCACTCCGAACACCTCTTCTCTGCCCACAGTGTTTTGGAGCAGCCTCTGGAATAAGTTAAATTGCCCTGGGTTGTACAAACAAAGGATCCAATTCGGGAAAGTTTTATTCCTGGTCGTAATGCTGGTGAGTTATCGCCACTCTGATATCCAAAAGTTATTTATGGCTGTATGTAAAAACACAAAAACAATTCTGGGCTAATAATGTAAGAAATAACACAAAACATCTAAATACTGCTAAATTGCTTCGGCACTAGAATCAGAGCTGCCATATCTTTCGTCGCCATCTTACATAGGATCAGGCCGGGGTTTGGGATTTGAGAAGTCAATGAGAGAAGGGCAATTTATTCTCTTAGTTGTTAATTTGTTCTAAATCGAATGGCCCAACCTATATTTGAGCCAATGTCTTTAAGTAGGTAAACATGTTATAAATCCAACCTTATAATTTTTGTCAAAAACAACTTTATATCAAAGGAGTGCCTTTGATTTGATGGCCTGCACATACGCAGTTCGGCGTGAGAAGACTGTTCGATCCGATGACGTGTTTCTACGCATGAGCTTTGCTAGCCAAATTCGCCATGACATCACCTACAAGTGTGATGAGGATTTCTATTGGAGAAGCAGTTTTAGCCTTTATACTGTACTGTCTTTGAAGAAACTAATGTCCGTGGGCGTCGTATAGCGTTTGGTCGGAGCAAGTAGTTTGGGTAGCCAGGCAAGGCTAGGTTGTGCATTCAAAAGAGAGCTGCACTTTTACTACGGATGCCATCTCCTGGTGCTTTAGGATAATTGCATTAAATACAGTGAACACAAGTTGAGCAAAGGACAGTGAAACAGCACTAGGTGGCATTCTCCTGTGAACATGTAGACTTACGCCAGCACAGTGAACAGCACTAGGTGTCATTCTCCTGTGAACATGTAGACTTACGCCAGCACAGTGAACAGCACTAGGTGTCATTCTCCTGTGCACATGTAAACTTACGCCAGCACAGTGAACAGCACTAGGTGTCATTCTCCTGTGCACATGTAAACTTACGCCAGCACAGTGAACAGCACTAGGTGTCATTCTCCTGTGCACATGTAAACTTACGCCAGCACAGTGAACAGCACTAGGTGTCATTCTCCTGTGCACATGTAGACTTACGCCAGCACAGTGAACAGCACTAGGTGTCATTCTCCGGTGAAAATGTAGACTTACGCCAGCACAGTGAACAGCACTAGGTGTCATTCTCCTGTGAACATGTAGACTTACGCCAGCACAGTGAACAGCACTAGGTGTCATTCTCCGGTGAAAATGTAGACTTACGCCAGCACCGTGAACAGCACTTTTGGAGGAGGATGATGTTACTTTGTTACTTTCTGAACCCAAAGTTGGGTTGTTTAGCAGCAAGTCTAAGTGTGTTTTTAATGTCTTCATTTTGGTTCCATATGGTGCAGCTATAACACAGAGGGGTGTCTGGGGAGGCATCAGGAAGAAAATCACAACAGCCATATCCTCCCCCAGCCAAAGAAATTAAAAGCAGCCGCTGGCAGCCATTACAGGTCCTGACGGTACACAGTTTCATCCCAGCCCATAGTAAATTACAGCAACTAGAGACACGCAGACTGAGATGGCTTTATGTGCTGTTTAATCTCCACATACTAATTTAGCACCTCCTCGATCTTGGCAGAGGAAGAGAACCATCATCTTCACCTGGTGACATCGTGCTCTGGTAAATACTTTATTTGTTTGTGTTGAATTGTGTTGTTGTTAACTGGGGGAGAGATGATGCAATATCTCTCCCACTTTTTTAGATGTTTGTCCAAATGTGACTACCACAAGTGTGAGGTGATAGGCACACATAGACATATTACGTCTGGTTTAAAATGTCAAAACCTTGCAAGGTAAAACCTTGATGTGTATTTTCATTTCATTTTATTATATTATGCATCTGCCAGTTCTGACTGCGTTATTTTCACATTTCAGATGTCCGCCATTGTATTTGTGGTGGACTATCCCTTTAAGATGGCATGTCCCTTTAAGAAGAGGAGGGCAGTTTGAGGAAACATTTGGTGTGTACCTGGCTGAGGTTCTTTTTCTGTGGACAACCTTTTAAGCAGCCTAGATGAAAAATTCAGAGGGAGTAATTGCTGCTCATTATTGTTCATTTTTACTCCTGCGACAAAGGATTCCTGTGTGGTTGGTTTTGGTGCATGTCATGAAATTGTACCTGTTGGAAGGAAATCTCCACCAGGCTGAATTTCCCTCTTCCTCAAACATCCGGTGAGATATATCCTGTTGACTTTTGCGACTTGCTTTATTGGATTACTCATATTTTTGCATTTTGATGGGGGATAACACATTTAGGCTTTTTGAAGGGGGATAACACATTTAGGCTTTTTGAAGAGGGATAACACACTGGCTTTTTGAAGGGGGATAACAGACTGGCTTTTTAAAGAGGGATAACACATTTAGGCTTTTTGAAGCGGGATAACACATTTAGGCTTTTTGAAGGGGGATAACACATTTAGGCTTTTTGAAGCGGGATAACACATTTTGTCTTTTTGAAGGGGGAAAACACACTGGCTTTTTGAAGGGGGGTAGCACATTTTGGCTTTTTGAAGGGGGATAACACAGTGGCTTTTTGAAGGGGGATAACACAGTGGCTTTTTGAATGGGGATAACACACTGGATGTTTGAAGGGGGATAAAACATTTAGGCTTTTTGAAGGGGGATAACACAATAGCTTTTTGAAGGGGGATAACACACTGGCTTTTTGAAATGGGATAAAACATTTAGGCTTTTTGAAGGGGGATAACACATTTAGGCTTTTTGAAGGGGGATAACACATTTAGGCTTTTTGAAGGGGATAACACAATAGCTTTTAGGGGATAAAACATTTTTTTGAAGGGGATAACACATTTATTTTGAAGGTGGATAAAACATTTTTTTGAAGGGGATAAAACATTTAGGCTTTTTGAAGGGGGATAAAACATTTAGGTTTTTTGAAGGGGGATAAAACATTTAGGATTTTTGGCTTTTTGAAGGTGGATAACACACTAGCCTTTTGAAGGGGGGTAAAACATTTAGGATTTTTGAAGGGGGATAACACATTTCGGCTTTTTGAAGGGGGATAACACGCTGGCATTTCGAAGGGGGATAACACAGTGGCATTTTGAAGGGGGATAACACAGTGGCTTTTTGAAGGGGGATAACACAGTGGCTTTTTGAATGGGGATAACACACTGGATGTTTGAAGGGGGATAAAACATTTAGGCTTTTTGAAGGGGGATAACACAATAGCTTATTGAAGGGGGATAACACACTGGCTTTTTGAAATGGGATAAAACATTTAGGCTTTTTGAAGGGGGATAACACATTTAGGCTTTTTGAAGGGGGATAACACATTTAGGCTTTTTGAAGGGGGATAACACAATAGCTTATTGAAGGGGGATAACACATTTAGGCTTTTTGAAGGGGGATAACACATTTAGGTTTTTTGAAGCGGGATAAAACATTTAGGTTTTTTGAAGCGGGATAAAACATTTAGGATTTTTGGCTTTTTGAAGGTGGATAACACACTAGCCTTTTGAAGGGGGGTAAAACATTTCGGCTTTTTGAAGGGGGATAACACGCTGGCATTTCGAAGGGGGATAACACAGTGGCATTTTGAAGGGGGATAACACAGTGGCTTTTTGAAGGGGGATAACACACTGGCATTTTGAAGGGGGATAACACATTGGCATTTTGAAGGGGGATAACACACTGGCTTTTTGAAGGTGGATAACACATTTTGGCTTTTTGAAGGAGGATAACACACTGGCATTTTGAAGGGGGATAACACAGTGGCTTTTTGAAGGGGGATAACACAGTGGCTTTTTGAAGGGGGATAAAACAATCAGGCTTTTTGAAGGGGGATAACACACTAGCTTTTTGAAGGGGGATAACACACTGGCTTTTTGAAGCGGGATAAAACATTTAGGCTTTTTGAAGGGGGATAACACAATAGCTTTTTGAAGGGGGATAACACATTTAGGCTTTTTGAAGGGGGATAACACACTGGCTTTTTGAAGGGGGATAACACACTGGCTTTTTGAAGGGGGATAAAACAATCAGGCTTTTTGAAGGGGGATAACACACTAGCTTTTTGAAGCGGGATAAAACATTTAGGCTTTTTGAAGGGGGATAACACACTAGCTTTTTGAAGGGGGATAACACACTGGCTTTTTGAAGCGGGATAAAACATTTAGGCTTTTTGAAGGGGGATAACACAATAGCTTTTTGAAGGGGGATAACACAATAGCTTTTTGAAGGGGGATAACACATTTAGGCTTTTTGAAGGGGGATAACACACTGGCTTTTTGAAGCAGGATAAAACATTTAGGATTTTTGGCTTTTTGAAGGGGGATAACACACTAGCCTTTTGAAGGGGGATAACACACTGGCTTTTTGAAGTGGGATAAAACATTTAGGCTTTTTGAAGCGGGATAAAACATTTAGGACTTTTTGGCTTTTTGAAGGGGGATAACACCCTAGCCTTTTGAAGGTGGGTAAAACATTTAGGATTTTTGAAGGGGGATAACACATTTCGGCTTTTTGAAGGGGGATAACACATTCCGGCTTTTTGAAGGGGGATAACACACTGGCATTTTGAAGGGGGATAACACACTGGCATTTTGAAGGGGGATAACACACTGGCCTTTTGAAGGTGGATAACACACTTGTCACGCCCTGGTCGAAGTATATTGTGTTTGTCTGCATTTATTTGTTAGGCCAGGGTGTGACATGGGTTTTTTGTGGTGTGTTTTGTCTTGGGGGGTGTCTAGCATAGTCTATGGCTGCCTCAGGCGGTTCTCAATCAGAGTCAGGTGATTATCGCTGTCTCTGATTGGGAACCATATTTAGGCAGCCATATTCTTTGAGTGTTTCGTGGGTGATTGTTCCTGTCTCTGTGTTTGTTGTCACCAGATAGGCTGTATAGGTTTTCACGTTCCGTTTGTTGTTTTTGTATTGTTCGTTTTTTTCATCGTCATTAAACGTCTCAAAAATACCACGCCGCATTTTGGTCCGCTTCTCCTTCGACAGACGAGAACCATTACAGAATCACCCACCACAATGGGACCAAGCGGCGTGGTAACAGGCAACAGCAACAGCAGGAGCAACAAAGAGAGGAATGGACATGGGAGGACAAATTGTTCGGAGAAGGACCCTGGTATCAGCCTGGAGAATATTGCCGCCCCAAAGAAGAACTGGAGGCGGCGAGAGCTGAGAGGCGCTGGTATGAGGAGAAGCAACAGCGGCAGCAGGAGCAACAATATCTGAACTACACAACTTGGGAGGAGATAGACAGGTGGGCGGTCGACCCAGGGAGAGTGCCGGAGCCCGCCTGGGATTCGATGGAGCAGTGTGGAAGGTTACGAGAGAATGAGGTTGGCGAAGCAAGCACGGGGGTGCGGAAGGAAGCCCGAGAGTCAGCCCCAAAAATTTCTTGGGGGGGGCTCAGGGAGAGTGTGGCAGAGTCAGGAGTCAGACCTGAGCCAACTCTCACTGTTTATCGTGAGGAGCCAAGGAGGAGACCAGAACTAGAGCCGGTGTTGGTGGTGAGCGAAGCAGAGACTGTGAAGGAGTAAATGGGGAAATTGGAGGAGAGAGTAATGAGGGAATTGCTGTGTTGGTGTTTTAAGCATGGAATTCGCCCGACGGAGCGTGTCGGGGATTTGATGGCACCTGGGTCATCGCTCCATACTCGTCCTGAGGTGCGTGTTAGTCGGCTGGTGAAGTTGGTGCCAGCCTCACGCACCAGGCCTCCTGTGCACATCCCTAGACAAGCACGTCCTGTGCCAGCACTGCTCTCAAAATCTCCAGTACGCCTTCACGGTCTAGCCCATCCTGTGCCACCTCCACACACCAGCCCTCCGGTGGCAGCTCCCCGCACCAGGCTTCCTGTGTGTGTCCTCGGCCCAGTACCACCAGTGCCAGCACCACGCATCAGGCCTACAGTGCGCCTCGCCTCTCCAGCGCTGCCGGAGCCTTCCTCCTCTCCTGCGCTGCTGAAGTCTCCCGCCTGTTCAGCGCTGCCCGAGCCTTTCTCCTCTCCTGCACTGCCGGAGTCTCCCGCCTGTTCAGTGCTGCCCGAGCCTTTCTCCTCTCCTGCGCTGCCGAAGTCTCCCGCCTGTTCAGCGCAGCCAGAGCCTTCCTCCTCTACAGCGCTGCTGGAGTCTCCCGCCTGTTCAGCGCTGCCAGAGCCTTCCTCCTCTACAGCGCTGCTGGAGTCTCCTGCCTGTTCAGCGCAGCCAGAGCTTCCAGCCTGCATGGAGCAGCCAGAGCTGCCAGTCTGCAAGGAGCTGCCAGTCTGCAAGGAGCTGACAGTCTACAAGGAGCTGCCAGTCTGCAAGGAGCTGCCAGTCTGCAAGGAGCCGCCAGAGCTGCCAGCCTGCATGGGGCAGCCAGAGCTGCCAGCCTGCATGGAGCCGCCAGAGCTGTCAGTCTACATGGAGCAGCCAGAGTCGCCAGTCAGCATGGAGCAGCCAGAGCCGCCAGTCTGCCAGGATCCGCCAGTCAGCCAGACTCTTCCAGGATCCGCCAGTCAGCCAGACTCTTCCAGATCCGCCAGTCAGCCAGACTCTTCCATATCCGCCAGTCAGCCAGACTCTTCCATATCCGCCAGTCAGCCAGACTCTTCCACATCCGCCAGTCAGCCAGACTCTTCCAGATCCGCCAGTCAGCCAGACTCTTCCAGATCCGCCAGTCAGCCAGACTCTTCCAGATCCGCCAGTCAGCCAGACTCTTCAAGATCCGCCAGTCAGCCAGATTCTTCCAGATCTGCCAGTCAGCCAGACTCTTCCAGATCTGACAGTCAACCAGACTTCCAGATCTGCCAGTCAACCAGACTCTTCCAGATCCGCCAGTCAACCGGACTCTTCCAGATCCGCCAGTCAGCCAGGATCTGCCAGAACCGCTAGCCAGCCAGGATCTGCCGGATCCAACTACTTGCCTGAGCTTCCTCTCAGTGCTGAGCTTCCTCTCAGTGCTGGGCTTCCTCTCAGTGCTGGGCTTCCTCTCAGTGCTGAGCTTCCCCTCAGTCCCGAGCTACCCCTCAGTCCCGAGCTGCCCCTCAGTCCCGAGCTGCCCCTCAGTCCCGAGCTGCCCCTCAGTCCCGAGCTGCCCCTCAGTCCAGTGGGGTTCTGGGTGAGGACTACTAGGCCATGGTTGGCGGCGAGGGTGGACTATCCTAGGACGCGAGGAGGAGGGACTAAGACATTGATAGAGTGGGGTCCACTTCCCGCGCCGGAGCCACCACCATGGACAGACGCCCACCCGGACCCTCCCTATTGTTTTGATGTGCGTCCGGGAGTCTGCACCTTAGGGGGGGGGGGGGGGTTCTGTCACGCCCTGGTCGAAGTATATTGTGTTTGTCTGCATTTATTTGTTAGGCCAGGGTGTGACATGGGTTTTTTGTGGTGTGTTTTGTCTTGGGAGTGTCTAGCATAGTCTATGGCTGCCTGAGGCGGTTCTCAATCAGAGTCAGGTGATTATCGTTGTCTCTGATTGGGAACCATATTTAGGCAGCCATATTCTTTGAGTGTTTCGTGGGTGATTGTTCCTGTCTCTGTGTTTGTTGTCACCAGATAGGCTGTATAGGTTTTCACGGTCCGTTTGTTGTTTTTGTATTGTTCGTTTTTTTTCATCGTCATTTAACATGTCTCAAAAATACCACGCTGCATTTTGGTCCGCTTCTCCTTCGACAGATGAGAACCGTTACAACACTGGCTTTTTGAAGGGGGATAACACACTGGATTTTTGAAGGGGGATAACAGACTGGCTGTTTGAACGGTGGTAACACATTTTGGCTTTTTAAAGAGGGGTAACACATTTAGGCTTTTTGAAGGGGGATAACACACTGGCATTTTGAAGGGGGGTAACACATTTAGGCTTTTTGAAGTGGGATAACATATTTTGGTATTTTGAAGGGGGATAACACATTTTGGCTTTTTGAAGGGGGATAACACACTGGCTTTTTGAAGGGGGATAACAGACTGGCTTTTTAAAGGGGGATGACACATTTAGGCTTTTTGAAGCGGGATAACACATGTAGGCTTTTTGAAGGGGGATAACACATTTAGGCATTTTGAAGCGGGATAACACATGTAGGCTTTTTGAAGGGGGATAACACATTTAGGCTTTTTGAAGGGGATAACACACTGGCTTTTTGAAGCGGGATAAAACATTTAGGATTTTTGGCATTTTGAAGGGGGATAACACACTGGCTTTTTGAAGGGGGATAACACACTGGCTTTTTGAAGGGGGGTAACACATTTAGGCTTTTTGAAGGGGGGTAACACATTTAGGCTTTTTGAAGGGGGGTAACACATTTAGGCTTTTTGAAGGGGGTAACACATTTAGGCTTTTTGAAGGGGGGTAACACATTTAGGCTTTTTGAAGTGGGATAACATATTTTGGTATTTTGAAGGGGGATAACACATTTTGGCTTTTTGAAGGGGGATAACACATTGGCTTTTTAAAGGGGGTAACAGACTGGCTTTTAAAGGGGATGACACATTTAGGCTTTTTGAAGGGGGGTAACACATTTAGGCTTTTTGAAGGGGGGTAACACATTTAGGCTTTTTGAAGGGGGATAACACAGTGGCTTTTTGAAGGGGGATAACGCACTGGCTTTTTGAAGGGGGATAACACACTGGCTTTTTGAAGAGGGATAACACACTGGCTTTTTGAAGGGGGATAACACACTGGCTTTTTGAAGGGGGTAACACATTTAGGCTTTTTGAAGGGGGATAACACATTTAGGATTTTTGAAGGGGGAAAACACACTAGCTTTTTGGAGGGGGTAATACATTTAGGCTTTTTGAAGGGGGTAACACATTTAGGCTTTTTGAAGGGGGATAACATATTTTGGCTTTTTGAAGGGGGATAACATATTTTGGCTTTTTGAAGGGGGATAACACACTAGCGTTTTGAAGGGGGGTAAAGTAATCCTTCTCACCCCCCCCTTAAATGATTTAGATGCACTATTGTAAAGTGGCTGTTCCACTGGATGTCATAAGGTGAATTCACCAATTTGTAAGTCGCTCTGGATAAGAGCGTCTGCCAAATGACTTAAATGTAATGTAAATGTAACACATTTCGGCTTTTTGAAGGGGGATAACACATTTTGGCTTTTTGAAGTGGGAAAACACACTGGCTTTTTGAAGGTTGGGTAACATATTTTGGCTTTTTGAAGGGGGTTAACACAGTGGCTTTTTGAATTTGGTAAAGCATTTAGGCTTTTTGAAGGGGTATAACACATGTAGGCTTGTTGAAGCGGGATAACACACTGACTTTTTGAAGGGGGGTAACACATTTAGGCTTTTTGAAGGGGGGTAACACATTTAGGCTTTTTGAAGGGGGATAACATATTTTGGCTTTTTGAAGGGGGGATAACATATTTTGGCTTTTTGAAGGGGGATAACACACTAGCGTTTTGAAGGGGGTAACACATTTCGGCTTTTTGAAGGGGGATAACACATTTTGGCTTTTTGAAGTGGGAAAACACACTGGCTTTTTGAAGGTTGGGTAACATATTTTGGCTTTTTGAAGGGGGTTAACACAGTGGCTTTTTGAAGGGGGTAAAGCATTTAGGCTTTTTGAAGGGGGATAAAACATTTAGGATTTTTGGCTTTTTGAAGGGGGATAACACACTAGCTTTTTGAAGGGGGGTAAAACATTTAGGATTCTTGAAGGGGGATAACACATTTCGGCCTTTTGAAAGGGGATAACACACTGGCTTTTTGAAGGGGGATAACACACTGGCTTTTTGAAGGGGGATAACACACTGGCTTTTTGAAGGGGGTAACACATTTAGGCTTTTTGAAGTGGCTCTTTGGGGGATAACACATTTAGGATAACACATTTGAAGGGGGATAACACACTAGCTTTTTGAAGGGGATAACACACTGGGAGGGGGTAACACATTTAGGCTTTTTGAAGGGGGATAACACATTTAGGATTTTTGAAGGGGGATAACACACTAGCTTTTTGGAGGGGGGTAATACATTTAGTCTTTTTGAAAGGGTATAACACATGTAGGCTTGTTGAAGCGTGATAACACAGTGGCTTTTTGAAGGGGGATAACGCACTGGCTTTTTGAAGGGGGATAACACACTGGCTTTTTGAAGGGGGTAATACATTTAGGCTTTTTGAAGGGGGATAACGTATTTTGGCTTTTTGAAGTGGGATAACACATTTTGGCTTTTTGAAGGGGGATAACACACTAGCTTTTTTGAAGGGGGTAACATATTTTGGCTTTTTGAAGGGGTTAACACAGTGGCTTTTTGAAGGGGGGCATTTAGGCTTTTGAAGGGGATAAAACATTTAGGATTTTCCCCCCCTTAAATGATTTAGATGCACTATTGTAAAGTGGCTGTTCCACTGGATGTCATGAAGGTGAATTAACACATTTGTAAGATCGCTTTTTGAAGGGGATAACACGTCTGGCTTTTTGAAGGGGAATGACTTTTAAATGTAATTTGCTTTTTAAATGTAACACATTTCGGCTTTTTGAAGGGGGGATAACATGTAGGCATTTTGAAGGGGGTAACACATTTAGGCTTTTTGAAGGGGCATTTACGCACTGGCTTTTTGAAGGGGATAACACATTTGGCTTTTTGAAGGGGATAACACACTGCTTTTTGAAGGGGGTAACACATTTTGGCTTTTGAAGGGGATAAACATTTAGGCTTTTTGAAGGGGATATAACACATGTAGGCTGGCTTTTGAAGCGGGATAACACACTGACTTTTTGAAGGGGGGGGGATAACACATTTTGGCTTTTTGAAGGGGGTAACATATTTTGGCTTTTTGAAGGGGGATAACATATTTTGGCTTTTTGAAGGGGGATAACACACTAGTGTTTTGAAGGGGGTAACACATTTCGGCTTTTTGAAGGGGGATAACACAGTGGCTTTTTGAAGGGGGTAAAGCATCTAGGCTTTTTGAAGGGGGTAACATATTTTGGCTTTTGAAGGGGGATAACATATTTTGGCTTTTTGAAGGGGATAAAACACTGGCTTTTTGAAGGGGGATAAACACATTTAGGCTTTTTGAAGGCGATAACACATTTAGGATTTTTGAAGGGGGATAACACACTAGTGTTTTGAAGGTTGGGTAACATATTTTGGCTTTTTGAAGGGGGTTAACACAGTGGCTTTTTGAAGGGGGTAAAGCATCTAGGCTTTTTGAAGGTGGATAGAACATTTAGGATTTTTGGCTTTTGAAGGGGGATAACACATTTAGCTTTTTGGAGGGGATAACACATTTTGGCTTTTTGAAGTGGGAAAACACACTGGCTTTTTGAAGCGTGGTAACACAGTGGCTTTTTGAAGGGGGAGGCTTTTTGAAGGGGTATAACACATGTAGGCTTTTTGAAGGGGGATAACACACTGGCTTTTTGAAGGGGGTAATACATTTAGGCTTTTTTGAAGGCTTTTTGGGGGATAACATATTTTGGCTTTTTGAAGTGGGATAACATATTTTGGCTTTTTGAAGGGGGATAACACACTAGCGTTTTGAAGGGGGTAAAGCTTTTTAATCCATTTGGCTTTTGAAGTGGGAAAACCACCCCCCCTTAACTGATTTAGATGCACTATTGTAAAGTGGCTGTTCCACTGGATGTCATAAGGTGAATTCATTTAATTTGTAAGGGGGATCGCTTTTGAAGGGATAAGAGCGTCTGCCAAATGACTTAAATGTAATGTAAATGTAACACATTTCGGCTTTTTGAAGGGGGATAACACATTTTGGCTTTTTGAAGTGGGAAAACACACTGGCTTTTTGAAGGTTGGGTAACATATTTTGGCTTTTTGAAGGGGGTTAACACAGTGGCTTTTTGAAGGGGGTAAAGCATTTAGGCTTTTTGAAGGGGTATAACACATGTAGGCTTGTTGAAGCGGGATAACACACTGACTTTTTGAAGGGGGGTAACACATTTAGGCTTTTTGAAGGGGGTAACACATTTAGGCTTTTTGAAGGGGGATAACATATTTTGGCTTTTTGAAGGGGGATAACATATTTTGGCTTTTTGAAGGGGGATAACACACTAGCGTTTTGAAGGGGGGTAACACATTTCGGCTTTTTGAAGGGGGATAACACATTTTGGCTTTTTGAAGTGGGAAAACACACTGGCTTTTTGAAGGTTGGGTAACATATTTTGGCTTTTTGAAGGGGGTTAACACAGTGGCTTTTTGAAGGGGGTAAAGCATTTAGGCTTTTTGAAGGGGGATAAAACATTTAGGATTTTTGGCTTTTTGAAGGGGGATAACACACTAGCTTTTTGAAGGGGGGTAAAACATTTAGGATTCTTGAAGGGGGATAACACATTTCGGCCTTTTGAAGGGGGATAACACATTTCGGCCTTTTGAAGGGGGATAACACACTGGCTTTTTGAAGGGGGTAACACATTTAGGCTTTTTGAAGGGGGATAACACATTTAGGCTTTTTTAAGGGGGATAACACACTAGCTTTTTTTACATTTAGGCTTTTTGAAGGGGTATAACACAGTAGGCTTGGGGATAACACACTGTTTTTTTGAAGGGGGATAACACATTTAGGCTTTTTGAAGGGGGATAACAGACTGGCTTTTTAAAGAGGGGTAACACATTTTGGCTTTTTAAAGAGGGGTAACACACTAGCTTTTTGAAGGGGGTAACACATACATTTAGTCTTTTTGAAGGGGATAACACATTTAGGCTTTTGAAGGGGGATAACACACTGGCTTTTGAAGGTGTTAACACATTTAGGCTTTTGAAGGGGATAACACATTTAGGCATATTTTGCTTTTTGAAGCGGGATAACACACTGGCTTTTTTTTAACACATTCTTTTTGAAGGGGAACACATTTTGGCTTTTTGTTCCACTGGATTTTGAAGTGAATTCAACAATTTGCTTTTGAAGTTAACACAGTGGCTTTTTCTGGATAATAGCGTCTGCCGATAACACACTGAAATGACTTAAATGCTTTTTAAGGGGGATAATGTAAATGTAAATGCTTTTTGAAGAGTTTTGGGGTAACACATTTAGGCTTTTTGAAGGGGATAACATATTTTGGCTTTTTGAAGGGGGAATACACATTTTGGCTTTTGATTGACTTTGGAACTATTTTTGTTGAAGCGGGATTGATTCTTTTGAACATTCACATTTAGGCTTTTTGAACATTCTGATGCTTTTTGAAGGGGGTCTATTTGAATTGGTTTTGTGGATATGACAATATTTGAACTTATTTTGCTCACTTAGAAATTTGGTAACTGTTTTGGCTTTTGTTAACACTCTTTTTGAACACAGTATTTAGGCTTTTGATAAAACATTTAGGTATTGTAGCATGATTTGGATTTAGTTGATTCTTGAAGGGGGTAACACATTTAGGCTTTTTGAAGGGGATCATATTTTGGCTTTTGAAGGGGGGATAACATATTTTGGCTTTTTGAAGGGGGATAACATATTTTGGTAACACATTTGGCTTTTTGAAGGGGATAACACATTTTGGCTACTTTTGAAGGGGGTAACATATTTTGGCTTTTTGAAGGGTTTAACACAGTGGCTAGCATTTAGGCTTTTTCTTAAAACATTTAGGATTTTTGGCTGTAACACACTCTTTTTTGAAGTAAAACATTTGTTTGAAGGGGGATAACACAGTGCCTTTTGAAGGGGGATAACACACTCTTTTTGAAGGTGGTAACACATTTAGGCTTTTGAAGGGGGATAACAATTTATTTTTATAACACACTAGCTTTTTTACATTTAGGCTTATACAGTATAACACTGTAGGCTTGTTGAAGCGGGATAACACACTAACTTTTTGAAGGGGTAACACATTTAGGCTTTTGAAGGGGTAACACAGTGGTTTTGAAGGGGGATACTTGCACTGGCTTTTTTGAAGGGGATAACACACTGGCTTTTGAAGGGGGTAACACATTTAGCTATTTGAAGCTAACACATTTAGGATTTTGAAGGGGGATAACACACTAGCTTTTTGGAGGGGGTAATACATTTAGGCTTTGTCCCTGGCTTCTAATTACTCAATAGGCTTTTGACATTTTGGCTTTTGAAGGGGATAACATATTTTGGTGCTTTTTGAAGGGGGATCCACTAAGTTTTTTGTTATTTTTAACCATTTTGGCTTTTTGTAGGGGAAAACACACTGGCTTTTGATTGTAACATATTTTCTTTTTTGAAGGGAGTTCTGGCTTTTTTTGTAACATTTAGCTTTTTGAAGGGGTATAACACATGTATTGTTACGGGATAACACACTGACTTTTTGAATTTGTTTTGAGGGGGACCATTGATTATATTTTCTTTTGTTTAATTGCTTTTTGAAGGGGGATACACACTGTGAAGGGGTAACATTTTAGCTTTTTGAAGGGGATAACACATTTTCAGTGAGGAATGCTTTTTGTTGTAACCTTTTTGAAACACAGTATTGTAAAGCATTTAACTATAACACATGTAGGCTTTTGAGCGGGATCACACATTGAGACATTTAGGCTTTTTGAAGGGGGGTAACACATTTAGGCTTTTTGAAGGGGATAACATATTTTGGCTTTTGGGGATAACATATTTTGGCTTTTGATAACACACTATACTGGTAACACTTTAATTTAAAGGGGACAAATAGAAACATTTGAAGCTGGACTATATAACACACTAACTTTTTGAAGGATGGTAACATATTGGGTCAAAATAGGCATTTGGTTTTGAAGGCTACAAATTCTGACTTTTTGAAGGGGGTAACACATTTAGCTTTTTAACTGCCATTTCCTGAAAGATCAATTTTGGCTTTTTGAAGGGGGATCCTGTTTTGGTGCTTTTTGAAGGGGGATAACACAAAATGGGAAAACACACTGGCTTTTTGAAGGTTGGGTAAAATGTTTTTCTGGGTATAAACTGCATTCGGGATAACACACTGACTTTTTGAAGGGGTAACACATTTAGGCTTTTTGAAAGGGGTAACAATTTATGCTTTTGAAGGGGATAACATATTTTGGCTTTTTTGAAGGGGAAAATAAATTTTGGCTTTTTTACTAGCGTTTTATTTACATGAAGGGGGATAACACATTTTGGCTTTTTGAATGGGAAAACACACTTTTTGAAAAAGTAACATATTTTGGCTTTTTCATAACACAGTGGCTTTTTGAAGTAAAGCATTTGCTTTTTGGATAAAACATTTAGGATTTTTTTTTTGAAGGGGGATAACCTAATGCTTTTTTGAAGGGGGTAAAACATTTATTCTTGGTACACATTTATTTTTGAAGGGGATAACATATTTTGGCTTTTTGAAGGGGGATAACATATTTTGGCTTTTTGAAGGGGATAACACATAATATTTCTACATTAAACTGGTAAACATTAATCGTTTTTGATTAGGATAACAACATTTGGTGTGGTGTTTTGAATAAAACTTTGAGTTAAACACAGGGACATTTCCAGATAAAACATTTGTGAAGGGGGATAACACACTAGCGTAAAACATTTGTTCTCCCATTTCCTTTTGAAATAACACATTTAGGCTTTTTGAAGGGGGATAACACATTTAGGATTTTGAAGGGGATAAACACTAGCTTTTTGGAGGGGGTAATACATTTAGGCTTATTGAAGGGGTATAACACATGTAGGCTTGTTGAAGCGGGATAACACACTAACTTTTCTAACACCTTTTTGCCCTGGCTTTTTGAATCCACTGGCTTTTTGAAGAGGGGATAAACATTTCCTCCATAACACATTTAGGATTTTTGAAGGGGATAACACACTAGCTTTTTGGAGGGGTAATACATTTAGGCTTTTGAAGGGTATAACACATGTCTCACTGACTTTTTGAAGGGGGTAACACATTTAGGCTTTTCTCCTTTGGTCATAACATATTTTGTTTTGAAGGGGGATGTATTTTGGCTTTGAAGGGGATAAACAGCGTTTTAACACATTTCGGCTTTTTGAAGGGGATAACACATTTTGGCTTTTTGAAGTGGGAAAACACACTGGCTTTTTGAAGGTTGGGTAACATATTTTGGCTTTTGAAGGGAGTTAACACAGTGGCTTTTGAAGGGGGTCAGCATTTAGGCTTTTTGAAGGGGTATAACACATGTAGGCTTGTTGAAGCGGGATAACACTGACTTTTTTGAAGGGTGTAACACATTTAGGCTTTTTGACAATAACACATTTAGGCTTTTTGAAGGGGGATAACATATTTTGGCTTTTGAAGTGGGGATAACATATTTTGGCTTTTTGAAGGGGGATAACACACTAGCGTTTTGAAGGGGGTAACACGCTTTTTGAAGGGGATAACACATTTACAGTGGGAAAACACACTGGCTTTTGAAGGTTGGGTAACATATTTTGGCATGGCTTTTGAAAGAAAGCATTTAGGCTTTTTGAAGGGTATAACACATGTAGGCTTGTCTACTGGTAACACATTTAGGCTTTTTGAAAAACATTTAGGCTTTTTGAAGGGGGAATATTTTGGCTTTTTGAAGGGGGATAACATATTTTGGCTTTTTGAAGGGGGATAAACACAGCGTTTTGAAGGGGTAACACATTTCGGCTTTTTAGGGGGATAACACATTTTGGCTTTTGAAGGGGGTAACACACTGGCTTTTGAAGGTTGGGTCATATTTTGGCTTTTTGAAGGGGGAACACAGTGGCTTTTTGAATTTGGCAAAGCATTTAGGCTTTTTGAAGGGTATAACACATGTCTTGTTACCTGGATAAACACTGACTTTTTGAAGTAACACATTTAGGCTTTTTGAATGGTAACACATTTAGGCTTTTGAAGGGGATAACATATTTTGGCTTTTGAAGGGGATAACATATTTTGGCTTTTTGAAGGGGGACACTAGCGTTTTGAAGGGGGTAACACATTTAGGCTTTTTGAAGGGGGATAACACATTTTGGCTTTTTGAAGTGGGAAAACACACTGGCTTTTTGAAGGTTGGGTAACATATTTTGGCTTTTTGAAGGGGTATAACACATGCAGGCTTGTTGAAGCGGGATAACACACTGACTTTTTGAAGGGGGGTAACACATTTAGGCTTTTTGAAAGGGGGTAACACATTTATGCTTTTTGAAGGGGGATAACATATTTTGGCTTTTTGAAGGGGGATAACATATTTTGGCTTTTTGAAGTGGGATAACATCTGCGTTTTGAAGGGGTAACACATTACTTTTGAAGGGGATAACACATTTTGGCTTTTGAAGTGGGAAAACACAGCTTTTTGAAGGTTGGGTAACATATTTTGGCTTTTTGAAGGGGTTAACACAGTGGCTTTTTGAATTTGGATGCATTTAGGCTTTTTGAAGGGGTATAACACATGACTTGTTGAAGCGGGATAACACACTGACTTTTTGAAGGGGGTAACACATTTAGGCTTTTTGAAGGGGGGTAACACATTTAGGCTTTTTGAAGGGGGATAACATATTTTGGCTTTTTGAAGGGGGATAACATATTTTGGCTTTTTGAAGGGGGATAACACACTAGCGTTTTGAAGGGGGGTAACACATTTTGGCTTTTTGAAGTGGGAAAACACACTGGCTTTTTGAAGGTTGGGTAACATATTTTGGCTTTTTGAAGGGGGTTAACACAGTGGCTTTTTGAAGGGTGTAAAGCATTTAGGCTTTTGAAGGGGGATAAAACATTTAGGATTTTTGGCTTTTGAAGGGGATAACACACTATGAAGGGGGTAAAACATTTAGGATTCTTGAAGGGGTAACACATTTAGGCTTTTGAAGGGGATAACATATTTTGGCTTTTGAAGGGGGATAACATATTTTGGCTTTTTGAAGGGGACACACTAGCGTTTTGAAAACATCCGGCTTTTGAAGATAACACATTTTGGCTTTTTGAAATACTGGCTTTTGAAGGTTGGGTAACATATTTTGGCTTTTTGAAGGGGTTAACACAGTGGC